>NC_092052.1:68911393-68991842 GCF_003086295.3 Arachis hypogaea | reverse complement strand
TCTTCTGTGAGGGAAGTCCGTTCGTTACTGGCCATGCAGGTTTTTACCGGAGATTCATTAAGACTTCAGTAGGTAGCACTTCCTTATCCAGATTACTGCAGAAAGATATGAGTTCGAGTTCATGAGGATTACAACAAGTGTTGATAAGCTGAAGACTGCCCTGACTCAAGCTCCAATTGTGAGAGGACCTGACTGGAGCCAACCATTTGAGATCATGTGCGATGCTTCCAACCATGCAGTAGGAGTAGCGCTGGCTCAGCGTGAAGGTAAGGACCCCTTTGTAATTGCTTATGCGTCTAAGACCTTAGACGTCGCTCAGTCTAATTACACTACTACTGAGAAAGAGCTTCTTGCTATTGTTTTTGCTCTGGATAAATTTCGAGCCTATTTACTTGGTACTAAAGTAGTAGTGTATCAGACCATGCAGCTCTAAAGTATTTATTAGCTAAAAAGGAATCCAAACCAAGGCTTATACGTTGGATACTACTACTACAAGAATTTGATTTAGACATAAAGGATAGGAGTGGAAACCAGAACTTAGTGGCAAACCACTTGAGTCGCCTTGAGCACATCAAGGATGACTCCACTCCTATAGCTGATAATTTTCCTTTTGATAACCTCCAAGCAGTATCTGAGGTAGTCCCTTGGTATGCACCTGTTGCTAATTATCTAGTTAGCCGCACTTTCCCTCCAAACTTTACTAAGCATCAAAGAGACAAGCTGAAAAGCGAGTCTAAATATTATATATGGGATGACCCATATTTATGGAGATGTGGCGCTGACCAGGTAATTAGAAGGTGTGTACCTCAATTAGAATTCCAGTCTATCTTAGAGGCCTGTCACTCATCTGAGAGTGGAGGACATTTTGGCTCTCAAAGAACAGCTAGAAAAATCTTAGACTGTGGATTCTGGTGGCCTACTCTTTTTAGAGACACTGCTGAATTTTGTAAATCTTGTTTCCCATGCCAAAAATTTGGTAATATATCCAAGAGGGATGAGATGCCTCAACAAATTATGCTTTTCTGTGAAATTTTTGATGTTTGGGGCATTGACTTCATGGGTCCATTTCTAAATTCTAATGGTTATTTTTATATATTGTTAGCTGTAGATTATGTTTCCAAATGGGTGGAAGCAATTCCTACCCGTACTGATGATGCTAACACTATTGTTTCCTTTGTGAGAAACCACATTATTTGTCGCTTTGGATCACCACGAGCAATCGTGAGCAATCAAGGCACCTATTTTTGTAACAGGAGACTAATAGGATTACTGAAGAAGCATGGGATAATTCATAAAATAGCAACAGCCTACCATCCTCAGACTAATGGGCAAGCCGAGGTGTCAAACAGAGAGATAAAGCGCATATTGCAGAAGATAGTCAAACCTCATAGAAGAGACTGGAGCACCAGGCTACAAGATGCACTTTGAGCATACAGAACAGCATACAAGACACCCATTGGGATGAGTCCCTTCCGCTTAGTTTATGAAAAGCCTGTCATCTCCCAGTTGAAGTAGAGCACAAAGCCTTTTGGGTAGTAAAGGAGTGCAACATGGGATTTGAGAAAGCCGGAGCTGAAAGGAAGTTGCAACTGCAGGAATTGGAAAGCCTTCGCCTGGAAGCTTATGAGAACTCAAGGTTGTCCAAGGAAAAGATGAAGGCTGTACAGGATCAGCACATCAAGAGGAAAGAGTTCCAACCTGGGGACTTAGTCCTCTTTTACAAATCTAGACTGAGGCTCATGCCAGGCAAGTTGAGATCAAGATGGGAAGGTCCATATAGAGTAGAGAAGGCTGAGCCGTACGGAGTTTTTCACCTAAGTCACCCTTCAAGCTCTGAACTCATCAAAGTTAATGGACATCGATTGAAGCTATATCATGGTGAGAAGGTGACGAAAAACAAGGAGTTAGATATCTTCCTCTTGGAGGATCCACTCACAGCAGAAGACTGAGCTAGTGGAGCATCCAACTTACGGACGTTAAAGCAAAGTGCTAGGTGGGAGACAACCCACCATGGTATGATCGTTCCTTTCTTTATTCTTAGTTTTCTTATTCAATAACTCTTCTCTTCATTAGTACATTTAGTTTGCATCTACATTTGCATAATTTTTATTTAAAAAAAAAGAGGGAGAGCCGCGACGCGACAGCGTCGCCGACGCCTCCGCGTCGCAGGTGGCTCAGAGAGAATAATAAATCGAACAGAGAGTCATGCGAGAGCGTGGCTGGAGGCATGCCTTTGGCACAAATCACCCCACGCGACTGCGTCGCTGACGTGTCTGCGTCACATGGGAAACATGCCTCCCGCGCGTCCGTGTCACTCACGCGGCCGCGTGACCTGAAATTCGACGTAAAAAAGGGTGCACAACCGAAAGTTGTGCAAGAGTGATGCTGGACTGGTGCTGAATGCACAAACCCTACCACGCGGACGCATGGCTCACGCGTTCACTTCATACCCCCATAATGGCCACTCACGCGATCACGTCAACCACGCGACCGCGTCCCCCTGGAATTTGGGAATACTAAGTTTTGAATAGAGAGTTGTGCGAGCGCGAGGCTGCCCTCGCGCCAGTAGCACAAAACGCGTCATGCGTCCGCGTGACCGACGCGACCGCGTCGATTAATTTAAGCGCAAGTCGCGCGAACGCGTCCCCCACGCGTCCGCGTCGCTTGCGCCGCACAGCTTATCCTAATTTTCCAAATATCTTATCTTTCTCTTCCCCAAATCCTACTTTTTCTTTTCCCCCCTCATTATTTTCTTCCCCTTTCTTCCTCCTTCCTTCTTTCTCACTTTCTATTCTCTCTCTCACCACCATTAACAAGGTTTTTCTTTTCTTCTTCCCTCTTTACTTTTCTATTCTTCTTCTCAATTTATGTTTTCTTCTCCTTTTCTTTTTCTTTTTATTTTCTTTATTCATGTTTTCTTTTTCTTTCTTTTTCTTTTAATTGGTGTTAGATATTTAGTAGGGTCGTTATTATTCCTTATGTTTGCTTGTGGTTTGTTGCAACATTGTTTGGCAATTATATATCAATTTTTAAAGGGTTGCTTGCATGTTCAATTTATTATTTTCATAAGCTTATTCCCATGCATGCTATGTGTTTGTGAAAAAGCTCATATGGCATTATGCACTATTTTTGAATCCTTTTATTTTCCTAATCTAAATGCTTGCTTTTCATAAAACCCCATTTTCATATCATATTAATTTAATATAATTGTCATTACAAACAGATTGTTAGTATGAAAAACTTGGTAATCTAAATTGGACATTGAATGCTTGATCTATGCTACTCATGCCTTTGCCTGCATGCCAATAAATACCTTGCATTTAACTATCCCCATATGCACTCGTTATATTTTTATTGTTGATTTTTCACATGTTATCATGACCATGTGTTAACATCATTCATTTTTTAATGTGCATTGATTACCACCTTTCCCGTTCTCTTCCTTGCTCTATCCATGACATTTGACATACTTTCTTTTTCATCCCTTTTAGGATGCCACTAAGAAAGAAAAGAGAAAGCTACTCCAAATCAACAGCAAGGAGAGGAACAAACGAGAATAGTGGCAGAGCCTCTTCAACTCCAGTAAAGCCCTCAATAAAAAGAATTAAGAGGATTATAAAGGTTGATGATAAAGAGAAAGCCTTCCCAGCTAAAGACACTGCGGGATTTACCAATCGCTACTGTGAGCAGATGTTCCCCATCCTGGCAGAAAGGAGTTACAACAACGAATACCTTCTTATCCTCCCAAACCGTATTGTTGAATTTGTTGAGCCACAAATTGCACGGAGACAATGGGGCTTCCTATACAGACAGCCACGGCAGGTTAATCTTTCCTGGGTAGTCGAGTTCTACTCCAACTTCCACCTGCCAACCCTGCAGTCTGTCTATGTCCGTCAGAAGCAAGTCCCCATTACAGAAGAGGCCATTCAACGAACTTTAGATCTTCCCCCTACTCCAGAAGGACTAGACGCATTTCAAGAAGCAGCACTCAAGTGCCAGATGTATCAATTTGACTGGGACACTGTTCTCAGAATTATCGCACTACCTGGCAGCAGATGGATCTACAGATACCATCGTTCCCGTCCTAAGGGAATATCGGCTTCCGCACTTACCTTGGAGGCTCGAGTATGGGCACAGATTATGTCCCATTACATTTTTCCGAGTACCCACGAGTCCTCCTTCACTGCAGACATGGCCGTTCTACTATGGTGCATCCTTACAGACCAGCCTCTGAACCTACCAAGACACATCCGGAGTGCTATGGGACACGTACAAATTGCGGGCAACTTACTTTTTCCCGCCTTGGTTTCAGATCTCGTCTCAGCAGCCGGAGTCTCCTACAGAGCTGGGGACACCAAAGCCATGTTTCCATGGGAAGATTAGTATGTCCCTAATGGGAAATATATCAGACCTCCAGCAGCCACTACAAGTCAGCCTACTGAACCGGGTGAAGAGATTCCTTCTTCAACACCACAAGCACCTACAACAACTCAACTGCTCCATCAGATACTTGAAAAGTTGGATCGGCAGGAACACAAAGCAAAGCTTAGAGAGCGCCGTAACAAGCGCCGATTCACATACCTCAAGGAGCTAATTAAGGGAAAATACAGAGACTCAGATACCCCGGACTCCACTTCCTTTACCAGCACAGGGAGCCATGACGGTCCCGACTGTGGAGATACTGCTACCAGCCCACCTTTGTTCCTGAAAAATGGCACCGAGGACGGTGTAAAGCCTTGAGTGTGGGGAGGTCGGTCAGTACCTGACTTCCGAAGGTAATTTCTCTTCCTTAACACCAATAAAATAGGTTATTTAGTTGGTTTTTCTTTTGTAGAATAGGATAAATTGCATAGTAATAGATTAGCTGCATGCATGTTCTACTTGATTGAAAAGACAATAAGTTTCTTCTAAGACCCTATTTTTAGAACAAAATTTTACTAATTTTAATTTAAACTTTTGTGTTAAATTTGCTTGAAGTTATATTTGGAACATGGTTTTTGAGCTAAAGAACACACAACCTGTGAGATTTGAGCCTTTATACATGGTTACATTATTTAACCATAATTATTTAGTTCTTGTGTGTTTACTTCTCTATGATTGTAATTTATATTTTGTTTTATCCTATATGTCCAAAGTTTAATATATCTATATGCTTGCATATGATTGAGGCCATTATTTGTTTAGCTCACTTATCCAAATTAAGCCTACCCTTGTAATTACCATTGTTAGCCACTTTGAGCTTTTAAATCCCAATTGTTCTTTATTTTACCACATTACTAGTCTTAAGCGGAAAAACAATTTTATATCCCAATTGAATCTTTGGTTAGCTTAAGATAGAATTGTGTGTTAATTAAGTATGGGAAAATTGTGGGTACAAAAGATAATAAGGGAATGTGTCATGATGATATAATGGGAATTTGGGTACCTACTCATGTGAAACTATAAGAATCAAAAATCTATGTGCATTGATAAGCTATGTTTATTTTTATATTTATGTTAAAAAAATAGTAAAATCCAAAAATATTCTATAATTAAATAAGGAGACAAAATTACCCCAATGTTAAGTTAAGAGTTCAAAGATCAATGCATGTATGATAAAATTAAAATGAAAGTTGATACATGAGTAATGAATGTGAAAGAGAAATTTTGGGTAGCTAGGTATGAAATCTAAGCCATAAAGAATATATATATGTGTTAAGTGAAAGCTTGGGCTAATTAAAGATTCAATTTATAAGCTTACTTAGCCATATATGTACCCTTACCCATACCTTGGCCCCATTACAACCTTGAAAAGACCTCATGATGTCTGCATTGGTATATTAAATGTTGTTGATTGGTTAGGTGAAAAAAAATTAGAAAGCATGATTAGAGAAGGATAGAGTGATTAACCTATACACTAGAGAGATTAGAGCATACATACATCATCAGTGAGGGTTCAATGCTTAAATTCTATGTTCCCTGCTTTCATGAGCTACCTTCTTGCATTTTTATCTGTTCTTACTGTATAAGAATTGAATTAGTGGAATTTGATTTGTGATTGTCTTGAAGAACTTATTTACTTTTAACCAGGTAGACAAGAATCATATAGTTGCATTCATATATATATATATATATATATAGGTTGCATTGCATTGCATGAGTTTTACATGTTCCTACTCATTTATTATATCTCCTTCAACTAAGCATGAGGACATGCTAATATCTAAGTGTGGGGAGGTTGATAAACCATTATTTTATGGTTTATATTGTGTTTAATTGTGTGGTTTTATCAAATCTTTACCCACTTATTCATTAAATAAGCATGCATTTATAATTCCTTCCTAAAAATACTTTATGGTTGAAAACTTGCTTCCTAGAGACTTTTAATTTTGTATTTTAATTCTCCTTTATTCCATTCGATGCCGTGATCTGTGTGTTAAGTGTTTCAGGCTTTATAGGGCATGAATGACCTGGAGATTAGGAAGGAAGATTGCAAAAATGGAAGGAACACAAGATATGAAGGAGATGACCAGCGAGAAGTGACGCGGGCGCATGGCTCACGCGACCGCGCGATATAGAGGAAATTGCAGTGATGCGGGCGCATGGCTCACGCGACCGCGCAAATTGGAAACTGCACCAGTGACGCAAAGGCGTGAACGACGCGCACGCGTGCAAGGCAAAACGCTGGATGACGCGAATGCCTGGATGACGCGATCGCATGACATGCGCGATCTGCAGAATCTGTAGAATTCACTGGGGGCAATTTTGGGCCCTGTTTTCACCCAATTTTTGGCCCAGAAAAGCAGATTAGAGTCAGGGAACATGCAGAGACCGGAGGACAACATTCATTCTAGATAATCTTAGTTTTTAGATCTGATTTTACCTCTCCTCTAGGTTTTCTCTCTATACATTGATAGTTCTTAGGATTTCCTTTTTATTGCTTTTTGGATTAGGACATTGAGAAGAGTTATTACCTCCGTCAAGACTTCGTCATTCTAGTTTGTTTCCTTACTTGTCTCTTACTCTTCCATGTCTTCAATTTATTCAGAATTATTATTGGATTATATTTAGAATTTATTAATACAAGAACTACTTTTATTTTTAATTGATCCTTTTGATTATTATTTATTATGTCTTTCAGTATTTCTCTTTCTTATTTTGTGAAATTTACATTCATAATGAGCGAGTAGTTTCATAACTTGATTGGGAGAAGATTGAAAGGAAACCTTGAGTTGGATTACTCAAAAGAAAAATTGTAATTGGGTTTATTGTTGGATCGCCCTCTAGTCATTGACACTAGTCCTTCCTAAGGGAGAGGATTAGAACTTGTGAATAGAAATAGTTTTCCAACTTGCTTGACTTTCCTCTAACTAGTAAGGGATAACTAAGTAGAACAACCTTCAATTATCAATTAATCTTGAGAATACTCCAACAAGAATAGGGCTTCCAACTAATCTACTCCCAGTCAAGGTTTTTATTTAAATTACATAAATTCTCTAATTTAATTTCCTGTTTATCAACTCAACTCATTTTAGAAAATATCTGATTAATAAAATAGCACACCTTTCTGCAACTCGTTGGGAGACGACTTGGGATTCATACTCCCAGTATTTTAATTTTAATTTTGTGACAACCCTTCTAAATTGATAAACGGATTTTCGGTTGGTTAAGGACTGTACTTGCAACGTATCTCTTATAACAATTTCTTAACTCGCCAATTTCCGCCACGCCAGCCGTCCTCCTCTCTTTTCCCCTCTCCTTCTCTTCTTCTTTTTTCCTCTGCTTCTCTCCCCTTCCCTTATTCACAGCTCCCTTTCTCATTTTCCATTTTCTTTTCTTTTTAGTTCCCAACCGTATGTGTGTGTTAGAAAGGGGTAGGGTGGCAGCAGTAGTGAGCTAGGGTTTGTGCATGTTAGCGTTGAATTAGGGTTTTGGATAGTTTAGTAATTTTAATAAAATTATGCGTACTAGAGTAATTGAAAACCAATTTAATCCAACATTAATATTTATAAAAATAATATTTATTATCAACTTACAAATTATTTTCAATTAAATACTCTAATTCAATAATTAGAAATAATCAAATTAATTTTCTTTAAATTATAAAAAAAATTTAAAATCTAATTATTCATATTAACATATATAAAATCTTCATTATTTTTCAATCACTAAAGCTTTAAATAAAAAATATAAAGTACTCAATTAATATAAAAATTCCTAAAAATATATTCTCGAATAAATAAAATAAATCATAAATAATTTATCATTTAATTTCCAAAAATCTGGGGTCTTAGGACAAAGTTGGGGTGAATATTGAGATGTTTAGGATTAGGTTGAAAAGTTGAAGAGTTATTTGTTAAATATATAATTTATGGTGAATTTCGGAAGTTTGGTCATCAAATCCGTTTTCTGCAGAATTTTCAAGCTAGGTTGCGATTTGTGAATTTCTGATTAATTGAGAATATTTTGCTTGATAATTGTTGAGAAAAGATTGCTAAGTTGTTGAGATTGAGGGAGCCCGTATGGGTGGTTTAAGTCCATTTTTAGAGGAGGTTATGTCTGAATTTTTATAAAATATAAGGATTTAATGAAAAAGAATTTTATGACCTGCACCTTAGATATTTAATTGATGAATTTGAAACTTGATAACTAGAAATGAATGGATGAGAATTAGAAAGGATAATGAAAAAAAGATAAAACACGGAATAACCCACGAATTGATAATCATTGATTACGGGAATAACCCACAAACTGTTGTGTATTGATCTCGGAGATAGCCCACGAACTGATGATCACTGTTTTGTTATGTGTTGGTGTCGGGGAAAATCCACGAACTAAGGATCGCTGTTTTGTTTGTGTTGATCTCAGGGACGCCCACAAACTGACGATTGTTGTTTCCCCTTATGCGTATATTCTAGCGTCGAGCTTTGCGCCGACTGTCGGTAGTCACGAAGGAGTGGTATTCTTAACCACCAACACGTATGCACAAAAGACATAATGAAAAACCATATCTGGGACTTGTTCCTAGGTAATATCGAGCTGTAGGGTGTAAACCGACACGTGAGTTCATGGCCTGCTTAGGACAGACATGCATCATATTGTTTGCGCATTTGCATTTGATTGTGTTTGTGTTTGCTTATTTTATTTCTTTGTGATTATGATGCTTGTCTCATTGCAATTTGTTTGTGTTTTGATTTAGGTCTCTTACTTGTTTTATTAGTCTGTAGATGTATTGATGTGATTAAGAACTGATGTTATGATTGAGAATTAATTATGTGGCTGAGAGATTGTTAATATGAAAAATTTTGTGATTGAGATCTATTTTGGGTTTAGAAATTTAAAGAAAGTAATTAATTCACTACAATATTTTGGGTCTATGGCCACAGTTGTTTTGGTCACGGTTCTATGGTCACAGTTCTTGGAAAAAGGGTGACCATAGAGTACCTATGGTCACGATTTTTTAAAAAAGGGTGGCCTAAAAGGGTCTATGATCACAGTTTTAGGGGGTGACCTTAAGGGGTCTGATGAGCGGATAATTTATACGCTTTTTGACATTGTTTTTAGTATGTTTTTAGTAGAATCTAGTTACTTTTAGGGATGTTTTCATTATTTTTTATGTTAAATTCACATTTCTGGACTTTACTATGAGATTGTGTGTTTTTCTGTGATTTCAGGTATTTTCTGGCTGAAATTGAGGGACTTGAGCAGAAATCAGATTCAGAGGTTGAAAAAGGACTGCTGATGCTGTTGGATTCTGACCTCCCTGTACTCAAAGTGGATTTTCTGGAGCTACAGAACTCGAAATGGCGCGCTTCTAATTGAGTTGGAAAGTAGACATCCAGGGCTTTCCAGCAATATATAATAGTCCATACTTTGGCCAAGAATTGACGACGTAAACTGGCGTTCAACGCCAGCCTTCTGCCCAAATCTGGCGTCCAGCGCCAGAAAAGGATCCAAAACCAGAGTTGAACGCCCAAACTGGCACAGAACTTGGCGTTCAACTCCACAAATGGCCTCTGCACGTGCTACACTCAAGCTCAGCCCAAACACACACCAAGTGGGCCCCAGAAGTGGATTTATGCATCAATTACTTACTCATGTAAACCCTAGTGACTAGTTTATTATAAATAGGACCTCTTACTATTGTATTAGGCATCCTGGATTGTATTTTGATCCTGTGATCACGTTTTAGGGGGCTGGCCATCTCGGCCATGCCTGGACCTTCACTTATGTATTTTCATACGGTAGAGTTTCTACACTCCATAGATTAAGGTGTGGAACTCTGCTGTTCCTCAAAGATTAATGCAAAGTACTACTGTTTTCTATTCAATCCTTCTTATTTCGCTTCTAAGATATCCATTCGCACCCAAGAACGTGATGAAGGCGATGATTATGTGTGACGCTCATCATCCTTCTCCCTTATGAACGCGTGTCTGACAAACACTTCTGTTCTACATGAAATAAGCTAGAATGAGTATCTCTTAGATCTCCTAACCAGAATCTTCATGGCGTAAGCTAGAATGATGGCGGCATTCAAGAGAATCTGGAAGGTCTAAACCTTGTCTGTGGTATTCCGAGTAGGATTCAATGATTGAATGACTGTGACGAGCTCCTAACTCGCGATTGCAGGGCGTTAGTGACAGACGCAAAAGGATAGTAAATCCTATTCCAGCATGATCGAGAACCGACAGATGAATAGCCGTGCCGTGACAGGGTGCGTGAGCATATTATTCACTGAGAGGATAAGATGAAGCCATTGACAAGGGTGATGCCTCCAGACGATTAGCCGTGCCGTGACAGGGCATTGGATCATTTTCCCGTGAGATGACCGAAAGTAGCCGTTGACAGTGGTGATGTATCACATAAAGCCAGCCATGGAAAGGAGTAAGACTGATTGGATGAAGATAGCAGGAAAGCAGAGGTTCAGAGGAACGAAAAGCATCTCCATTCGCTTATCTGAAATTCCTACCAATGATTTACTTAAGTATCTCTATCCCTATTTTATTATATAATATTCGAAAACACCATTATCACTTTATATCTGCCTGACTGAGATTTACAAGGTGACCATAGCTTGCTTCATACCAACAATTTCCGTGGGATTCGACCCTTACTCACGTAAGGTATTACTTGGACGACCCAGTGCACTTGCTGGTTAGTTGTATCGAAGTTGTGACAATTATGTATTGAGATCAGCGCACCAAGTTGCTCACATTGCCAGGGATTGTTTGAGCCTGGACATCACAATTTCGTGCACCAAGTTTTTGGCGCCGTTGCCGGGGACTTAATTGTTCCTGTTTGGCGCCAAGAATCGTCTGAGATCCCAATCCCGGCAACAACACCAAGTTTTTGGCGCCGTTGCAGGGGATTGTTCGTGTTTGGACAACTGACGGCTCATCTTGTTGCTCAGATTAGATAATTTTCTTTTCGTTTTGTTTTCAAAAAGTTTTCAAAAATCTTTCAAAAACTCTTCTTTTGTTTTCAAAAAAAAATGTTTTTCAAAAATTTTCTTCAGAATTTTTAAGAATGAATTCTAGTGTTTCATGAAGCATGTGAAGCCTGGCTGGCTGTAAAGCCATGTCTAAATTCTTTTGGACTGAGGCTTCCAAACCATCAGAGGTAAGTTACATACTTGATAAATGATGAGCAGCAATTCGTTATCAAGAGCAATATACTCTGGTGTTAAAGCTTGGCTGGCCATTGGCCATGTCTAGTGTTTTGGACCGGAGCTTTCATTGAAAGCTTGGCTGGCTAGTGAGTCATGTCTAATTCCTGGACTGGAGCTTTAGACTAACAATGCAAGATTCATGGAATTCATATTAAAAATTTTGGAATCTTTATTTTTTCTTTTTCATAATATTTTCGAAAAAAAATCCAAAAAAATTAGAAAATCATAAAAATCAAAAATATTTCCTGTTTCTTGTTTGAATCTTGAGTCTTGTTATAAGTTTGGTGTCACTTGCATATGCATCTAGCATTTTTCGAAAATATCATGCATTCATAGTGTTCTTCATGATCTTCAAGTTGTTCTTGGTAAGTCTTCTTGTATGATCTTGATGATTTTTTGTTTTGTGTCTTTTCATGTTTATCATATGCATTCTTGAATTCTTAGTGCCTAAGCATTAAAGAATTCTAAGTTTGGTGTCTTGCATGTTTTCTTTGCATTAAAAATTGTTCAAAAATATGTTCTTGATGTTCATCATGACATTCAAAGTGTTCTTGGTGTTCATCTTGACATTCATAGCATTCTTGCATGCATTCATTGTTTTGATCTAAAAATTTCATGCATTGCATCATTTTTCTTGTTTTTCTCTTGCATCATAAAAATTCAAAAATAAAAAAAAATATCTTTCCCTTTTTCTCTCATCAAATTCGAAAATTTGAGTTGACTTTTTCAAAAATTTTTAAAATCAAGTTGTTTCTTATGAGTCAAATCAAATTTTCAATTTGAAAATCTTATCTTTTTCAAAATCTTGTTCAAAAATCAAATCTTTTTCAAAATTCTTAGTTATTTTCGAAAATTCCAAAAATATTTTTCAAAAATCTTTTTCTTATTTTTATATCAAATTTTCGAAAATAACATAAACAATTAATGTTTTGATTCAAAAATTTCAAGTTTGTTACTTACTTGTTAAGAAAGATTCAAACTTTATGTTCTAGAATCATATCTTGTGATTTCTTGTGAATCAAGTCATTAATTGAGATTTTAAAAATCAAATCCTTTTTTCAAAACTAATTTCTATCATATCTTTTCAAAAATATATTCTCATCTTATCTTTTTCAAAAATATCTTTTCAAAATATCTTCTCTAACTTCCTAACTTCCTATCTTTTCAAAATTTGTTTCAACTAACTAACTAACTTTTTGTTTGTTTCTTAACTTTTTCAAAACCACCTAACTAACTCTCTCTCTCTCTCATTTTCGAAAATATCTTCCCCCTTTTTCAAAATTTCTTTTTTAATTTATTAATTATTTTATTTTTTAAATCTTAATTTTTGAAAATCACTAACATTTTTCAAAAACTGTTTTCAAAAAAAAATTCACTAACTCCTTTTCAAAATTAATTTTCGAAAATTCCCTCCTTCTCTCTCATCCTATTCTATTTATTCATTCATTAACTAACATCTCTTCCTCACATCATCACCAAATTCGAACCCCCTCTTCTATTTATGTTTGAATTTCTTCTTCTTTTCTTCTACTAACAATAAGGATCCTTTTTACTGTGACATAGAGGATTCCTCTTCTTTTCTTTTTCTCTCCTCTTTCTTATGAGCAGGGACAGAGAAAAAGGCATTCTTGTTGAAGCTGATCCAGAACCTGAAAGGACTCTGAAGAGAAAATTAAGAGAAGCTAAATTACAACAATCCAGAGACAACTTGATTGAAAATTTCAAACAAGTAAAGGAGATGACAGCCGAACCCAACAACAATGCAAGGAGAATGCTTGGTGACTTCACTGCACCTAATTCCAATTTACATGGAAGGAGCATCTCCATTCCTGCCATTGGAGCAAACAACTTTGAGCTGAAACCTCAGTTAGTTTCTCTGATGCAGCAGAACTGCAAGTTTCATGGACTTCCATCTGAAGATCCTTTTCAGTTCTTAACTGAATTCTTGCAGATATGTGATACTGTTAAGACTAATGGAGTAGATCCTGAAGTCTACAGGCTCATGCTTTTCCCTTTTGCTGTAAGAGACAGAGCTAGATTATGGTTGGATTCTCAACCCAAAGACAGCCTGAACTCTTGGGATAAGCTGGTCACGGCTTTCTTAGCCAAGTACTTTCCTCCTCAAAAGCTGAGCAAGCTTAGAACTGATGTTCAAACCTTCAGACAGAAAGAAGGTGAATCCCTCTATGAAGCTTGGGAAAGATACAAACAGTTGACCAAAAAGTGTCCTTCTGACATGCTTTCAGAATGGACCATCCTGGATATATTCTATGATGGTTTATCTGAGCTATCAAAGATGTCACTGGACACTTCTGCAGGTGGATCCATTCACCTAAAGAAAACGCCTGCAGAAGCTCAAGAACTCATTGACATGGTTGCTAATAACCAGTTCATGTACACTTCTGAAAGGAATCCTGTGAGTAATGGGACACCTATGAAGAAGGGAGTTCTTGAGGTTGATACTCTGAATGCCATATTGGCTCAGAACAAAATATTGACTCAGCAAGTCAATATGATCTCTCAGAGTCTGCATGGAATGCAAGCTGCATCCAACAGTACTCAAGAGGCATCTTCTGAAGAAGAAGCCTATGATCCTGAGAACCCTGCAATAGAAGAGGTAAATTATTTAGGTGAACCTTATGGAAACACCTATAACTCAACATGGAGAAATCATCCAAATTTCTCATGGAAGGATCAAAAGCCCCAACAAGGCTTTAATAATGGTGGAAGAAACAGGTTTAGCAACAGCAAGCCTTTTCCATCATCAACTCAGCAACAGACAGAGAACTCTGAACAAAATGCTTCTAATTTAGCAAATATAGTCTCTGATCTATCTAAGGCCACTATAAGTTTCATGAATGAAACAAGGTCTTCCATTAGAAATCTGGAAGCACAAGTGGGCCAGCTGAGTAAAAGGATCACTGAAATCCCTCCTAGTACTCTCCCAAGCAATACAGAAGAGAATCCAAAAGGAGAGTGCAAGGCCATTGACATAAGCGCCATGGCCGAACCTGTGAGGAGAGGAGAGGACATGAATCCCAAGGAAGAACACCTCCTGGGACGTCCAGTGATCAATAAGGAGCTTCCCTCTGAGGAACCAAAGGACTCTGAGGCTCATCTAGAGACCATAGAGATTCCATTGAACCTCCTTATGCCCTTCATGAGCTCTGATGAGTATTCCTCTTCTGAAGAGAATGAGGATGTTACTGAAGAGCAAACTGCCAAGTTTCTTGGTGCAATCATGAAGCTGAATGCCAAATTATTTGGCATTAATACTTGGGAAGTTGAACCTCCCTTGTTCATCAATGAACTGAGTGATCTGGATCAAGTGACATTACCTCAGAAGAGACAGGATGCTGGAAAGTTCATAATACCATGTACCATAGGCACTATGATCTTTAAAGCTCTTTGTGACCTTGGTTCAGGAATAAACCTCATGCCCCTCTCTGTAATAGAGAAACTGGGAATCTATGGGGTGCAAGCTGCTAAAATCTCACTAGAGATGGCAGACAGCTCAAGAAAATAGGCTTATGGACAAGTAGAAGATGTATTAGTAAAGGTTGAGGGCCTTTACATACCTACTGATTTCATAGTCCTGGATACTGGAAAGGAAAAGGATGAATCCATCATCCTAGGAAGACCTTTCCTAGCCACAGCAAGAGCTGTGATTGATGTTGACAGAGGTGAAATAGTCCTTCAATGGAATGAGGACTCCCTTGTGTTTAAAACTCAAGGATCTCCCTCTACAACTATGGAGAGGAAGCAGAAAAAGCTTCTCTCCAAGCAGAGTCAATCAGAGCCCCCACAGTCAAACTCTAAGTTTGGTGTTGGGAGGCCACAACCAAACTCTAAGTTTGGTGTTGAACTCCCATATCCAAACTCTAAGTTTGGTGTTGGAGAGTTTAAACAAAGCTCTGCACATCTGTGAGGCTCCATGAGAGCCCACTGTCAAGCTATTGACATTAAAGAAGCGCTTGTTGGGAGGCAACCCAATGTTTATCTAATTCTTATTTTTATTGTTTTTCATGTTTTCTTAGGCTCATGATCATGTGGAGTCACAAAATAAATAGAAAAATTGAAAATGGAATCAAAAACAGCAGAAGAAAAATCACACCCTGGAGGAGCATCTGTCTGGCATTCAGCGCCAGAACAAAGCATGGTTCTGGCGCTGAACGCCCAAAATGGGCAGCTTCTGGGCGCTGAACGCCAGAACAGGCATGGTTCTGGCGTTCAACGCCAGAAATGGCACACAAATGGGCGTTGAACGCCCAAAATGGCCACCAACCTGGCGCTGAACGCCCAGAGTTGGGTACAAAGGCATTTTTATATGCCTAATGGGTGCAGGGATGTAACTCCTTGAACACCTCAGGATCTGTGGACCCCACAGGATCCACTCAGGATCTGTGGACCCCATAGGATCCCCACCTACCTCCACTCACTTCTTCTCACCACTCTCTTTCACACAACCCCATAAACACTCTTCCCTAAAAACCCCTCACCAATCACCTCAATCTCTCTTCCCCACTAAACCTTCACCACTCACATCCACCCACTCTTCCCAATAAACCTACCTCATAAACTCCACCTACCTTCAAAATTCAAAACTAATTTCCCACCCAAACCCACCCATATGGCCGAACCTTAACCTCCCCTCCATTCCCTATATAAAGACCTCCATTCTTCACCAAATTCACACAACACAACCCCTCTATACCCTTCTTGGCCGAACCACATCACCCTCTCCCTCTCCTCCATTTCTTCTTCTTCTTCATCTATTCTTTTGTTTATTGCTCGAGGGCGAGCAATATTCTAAGTTTGGTGTGGTAAAAGCATAGCTTTTTTTTGTTTTTCCATTACCATTGATGGCATCAAAGACCGGAGAATCCTCTAGAAGAGGGAAAGGGAAGACAAAAGCTTCCACATCCGAGTCATGGGAGATGGAAAGGTTCATCTCCAAAGCCCATCAAGACCACTTCTATGATGTTGTGGCCAAGAAGAAGGTGATCCCTGAGGTCCCTTTTAAACTCAAAAGAAATGAGTATCCGGAGATCCGACATGAAATTCAAAGAAGAGGTTGGGAAGTTCTAACAAATCCCATCCAACAAGTCGGCATCCTAATGGTTCAAGAGTTCTATGCCAATGCACGGATCACCAAGAACCATGATCAAAGTAAGAACCCGGATCCAAAGAACTATGTTACAATGGTTCGGGGGAAATACTTAGATTTTAGTCCGGAGAATGTGAGGTTGGCGTTCAACTTGCCATACATGGAAGAAAACGCACGCCCCTACACAAGGAGAGTCAACTTTGATCAAAGGTTGGACCAAGTCCTTATGGACATATGTGTAGAAGGAGCTCAATGGAAGATTGACTCCAAAGGCAAGCCAGTTCAACTAAGAAGATTGGACCTCAAGCCTATAGCTAGAGGATGGTTGGAGTTTATTCAATGCTCAATCATTCCCACTAGCAACCGGTCTAAAGTTACTATAGACCGGGCCATCATGATCCATAGCATCATGATTGGAGAAGAGGTGGAAGTTCATGAGATTATACCTCAAAAACTTTACAAGGTGGTTGACAAGTCCTCCACTATGGCAAGGTTAGCCTTTCCTCACCTCATTTGCCACCTATGCAATTCGACTGGGATTGACATAGAGGGAGATATCCTCATCAAAGAGGACAAGCCCATCACTAAGAAAAAGATGGAGCAAGCAAGAGAGCCCAGTCATGGAGCTCAAGAGGCGTATGAAGCTCATCACCATGAGATCCCGGAGATGCCTCAAATGCACTTTCCTCCACAAAACTATTGGGAGCAAATCAACACCTCCCTAGAAGAAATGAGTTCCAATATGGGACAACTAAGGGTGGAACATCAAGAGCACTCCATCATGCTTCATGAAATAAGAGAAGATCAAAAAGCAATGAGGGAGGAGCAACAAAGACAAGGAAGAGACATAGAAGAGCTCAAGGACATCATTGGTTCCTCAAGAAGGAAACGCCACCATCACTAAGGTGGATTCATTCCTTGTCCTTCTTTCTTCTGTTTTCTGTTTTCCATGTTATGTGCTTATCTATGTTTGTGTCTTCATTACATGATCATTAGTAGTTAGTAACTTTGTCTTAAAGATATGAATGTCCTATGAATCCATCACCTCTCTTAAATGAAAAATGTTTTAATTCAAAAGAACAAGAAGTACATGAGTTTCGAATTTATCCTTGAACTTAGTTTAATTATATTGATGTGGTGACAATTGATGGGATATTTTGGTGAGAAACGAATTTCTCACTAAACATCACAATCCAACCGGCAAGTGTACCGGGTCGTATCAAGTAATAAAAACTCACGGGAGTGAGGTCGATCCCACAGGGATTGAAGGATTGAGCAATTTTAGTTTAGTGGTTGATTTAGTCAAGCGAATCAAGTGTTGGTTGAGTGATTTGTGACTTGCAGAATGTAAATTGCATGAAATTAAAGAAAGCAGGGAATTAAATTGCTGAATCTTAAAGAACAAGAAATTAAATGGCAGAAACTTAAAGTGCATAAAATGTAAATTGCGGAATCTTAAAGTGCAAGGAATATAAATTGCTTGAAATGTAAAGGGAATTGGGGGATGGATTTGCAGAATTTAAACAAGGAAAAACTAAATTGCATCAAACAGAAGAGGGAAAGGGAATTGGGATTGAACCGGATCATGAAGCAGTAAAGTAAATGAACAGAAAAAGCAATAAGCAGGGAATTGAAATGAGAAATTCAGATCTCAGGACCCAGAGACTAGAAAACCAAGTCTAGATCTCAATGCCTTCATAGATCCAACAAGAACAATAGCAAGGAAATTGTAAATTGCAAAGAAAAGAGATGAAGAACAATGAACCGGAAATGGAATTCAATTAACAGTAAAGAAAGCAGAGAGATCCAAGATTGAGATTGAAACAGAATTTCTTCAATTCTCCAATCCAAGATCCAAGACAAATGTAAAATGAAATTGAAAGTAATGAAAGCAAGAAATTAAAGTTCACTCAGTAACAAAAGCTCTCCGAAAACTATTATGAAAATTCTAAAAGGAAAGCTCCCCGAATAACTTGAATTCTATCCTATTTATACACTTTCCAAAATGATCTTCAAGCCTTGAGTTGGGCCTTTGTTCTTGGTGGAATTGGGTTGAAAGAGGCCTTGGTTGATTGCTCTTGAAGTTTGAAGAAGAACCGAAGTGAACCAATTGAACCGGTTTTGAAGTTAGCCATAGTTGGTCCCAACGTTAGGGCCAAAGTTAGGGGTCTAACTTTGACCCCAACTTATCATAGCAGCAAGCATGATTTTCTGGTTTGGACGTTGGTGCCAACGTTAGGGGTCTAACTTTGACCCTAACGTTGGCCTTGCTTAGTGCTAGTGGTGCCAACGTTAGCCTCCAAGTTAGGGGGCTAACGTTGGCGCAAACATTGGTGCCCCTCCCTTTGTGATTCATGTGCCAACGTTAGCCTCCAAGTTAGGGGGCTAACGTTGGCGCAAACGTTGGCTTGCCCAGGGATGAATTTCAAGTTCCAACGTTAGCCTCCAAGTTAGGGGGCTAACGTTGGAGCTAACGTTGGCCTCTTCCTTGCAATGTCATGTGCCAACGTTAGCCTCCAAGTTAGGGGGCTAACGTTGGCTCAAACGTGGGGAGCCCAGGGAGTACTTCATGCCCAACGTTAGCCTCCAAGTTAGGGGGCTAACGTTGGGGCTAACTTCATGCCTCCAAGTTCAATTTCACTTATTCCATTCTTCACTTCTAGCCATTCCTCTTTGCTTCAACCTTTCTCCAAACTTTCTTCACCTATCATTAATCAACCAAACTCATCAAAGCTATGCTCAAAATCATGAGATCTTCATTCTTTCATAATATGCAACAAATATAGCATAAAACCTCATGAAATGGCATAAATTCATATATGGTTGGTTCAATCAAGGGAAACATGAAAATCTACTCAATTAGCTTGCTTGTAGCTCAAGAAAGTGCATAATTCTAATGAAAACTAAAGAAAAAGACTAGCTAAAATAGGCTACGATGACTTGTCATCAACAATGCTTCTTGTTTTCTGAATGTATGCTTGAACAGTGCATATGTCTTTTGAAGTTGTTGTTTAAGAATGTTAAATATGTTGGCTCTTGAAAGAATGATGACTAGGAGACATGTTATTTGATAATCTGAAAAATCATAAAAATGATTCTTGAAGCAAGAAAAAGCAGCAAAGAACAAAGCTTGCAAAAAAAAAAAAAAAAAAAAAAAAGAAGAAAAAAGAAAAAAATAGGCAAAAAAAAAAAAAAAGAAAAAGCAAGCAGAAAAAGCCAATAACCCTTAAAACCAAAAGGCAAGGGCAAATAAAAAGGATCCCAAGGCTTTGAGCATCAGTGGATAGGAGGGCTTAAAGGAATAAAATCCTGGTCTAAGCGGCTAAACCAAGCTGTCCCTAACCATGTGCTTGTGGCGTGTAGGTGTCAAGTGAAAACTTGAGACTGAGCGGTTAAAGTCAAGGTCCAAAGCAAAAAAAAAAAAAAAGAGTGTGCTTAAGAACCCTGGACACCTCTAATTGGGGACTTTAGCAAAGCTGAGTCACAATCTGAAAAGGTTCACCCAATTATGTGTCTGTGGCATTTATGTATCCGGTGGTAATACTGGAAAACAAAGTGCTTAGGGCCACGGCCAAGACTCATAAAGAAGCTGTGTTCAAGAATCATCATACTGAACTAGGAGAGTCAATAACACTATTCGAAATCTGAAGTTCCTATAGATGCCAATCATTCTGAACCTCAATGGATAAAGTGAGATGCCAAAACTATTCAAGAGGCAAAAAGCTATAAGTCCCGCTCATATGATTGGAGCTATGTTTCATTGATAGTTTGGAATTTATAGTATATTCTCTTCTTTTTATCCTATTTGATTTTCAGTTGCTTGGGGACAAGCAACAATTTAAGTTTGGTGTTGTGATGAGCGGATAATTTATACGCTTTTTGACATTGTTTTTAGTATGTTTTTAGTAGAATCTAGTTACTTTTAGGGATGTTTTCATTAGTTTTTATGTTAAATTCACATTTCTGGACTTTACTATGAGATTGTGTGTTTTTCTGTGATTTCAGGTATTTTCTGGCTGAAATTGAGGGACTTGAGCAGAAATCAGATTCAGAGGTTGAAAAAGGACTGTTGATGCTGTTGGATTCTGACCTCCCTGTACTCAAAGTGGATTTTCTGGAGCTACAGAACTCGAAATGGCGCGCTTCCAATTGCGTTGGAAAGTAGACATCCAGGGCTTTCCAGAAATATATAATAGTCCATACTTTGGCCAAGAATTGACGACGTAAACTGGCGTTCAACGCCAGCCTTCTGCCCAAATCTGGCGTCCAGCGCCAGAAAAGGATCCAAAACCAGAGTTGAACGCCCAAACTGGCACAGAACTTGGCGTTCAACTCCACAAATGGCCTCTGCACGTGCTACACTCAAGCTCAGCCCAAACACACACCAAGTGGGCCCCGAAAGTGGATTTATGCATCAATTACTTACTCATGTAAACCCTAGTGACTAGTTTATTATAAATAGGACCTCTTACTATTGTATTAGGCATCCTGGATTGTATTTTGATCCTGTGATCACGTTTTAGGGGGCTGGCCATCTCGGCCATGCCTGGACCTTCACTTATGTATTTTCATACGGTAGAGTTTCTACACTCCATAGATTAAGGTGTGGAGCTCTGCTGTTCCTCAAAGATTAATGCAAAGTACTACTGTTTTCTATTCAATCCTTCTTATTTCGCTTCTAAGATATCCATTCGCACCCAAGAACGTGATGAAGGCGATGATTATGTGTGACGCTCATCATCCTTCTCCCTTATGAACGCGTGTCTGACAAACACTTCTGTTCTACATGAAATAAGCTAGAATGAGTATCTCTTAGATCTCCTAACCAGAATCTTCGTGGCGTAAGCTAGAATGATGGCGGCATTCAAGAGAATCCGGAAGGTCTAAACCTTGTCTGTGGTATTCCGAGTAGGATTCAATGATTGAATGACTGTGACGAGCTCCTAACTCGCGATTGCAGGGTGTTAGTGACAGACGCAAAAGGATAGTAAATCCTATTCCAGCATGATCGAGAACCGACAGATGAATAGCCGTGCCGTGACAGGGTGCGTGAGCATATTAATCACTGAGAGGATAAGATGAAGCCATTGACAAGGGTGATGCCTCCAGACGATTAGCCGTGCCGTGACAGGGCATTGGATCATTTTCCCGTGAGATGACCGAAAGTAGCCGTTGACAGTGGTGATGTATCACATAAAGCCAGCCATGGAAAGGAGTAAGACTGATTGGATGAAGATAGCAGGAAAGCAGAGGTTCAGAGGAACGAAAAGCATCTCCATTCGCTTATCTGAAATTCCTACCAATGATTTACATAAGTATCTCTATCCCTATTTTATTATATAATATTCGAAAACACCATTATCACTTTATATCTGCCTGACTGAGATTTACAAGGTGACCATAGCTTGCTTCATACCAACAATCTCCGTGGGATTCGACCCTTACTCACGTAAGGTATTACTTGGACGACCCAGTGCACTTGCTGGTTAGTTGTATCGAAGTTGTGACAATTATGTATTGAGATCAGCGCACCAAGTTGCTCACGTTGCCAGGGATTGTTTGAGCCTGGACATCACAATTTCGTGCACCAGGGTCTATGGTCACGGTTTTTTACAGTGACAAAAAAGGGTCTATGGTCACGGTTTTTCAAAAAAGGGTGACATAAAAGGGTCTATGGTCACGGTTTTGGGGGTGACCTAAAGGGGTCTATGGTCACGGTTTTAGGGGGTGACCTAAAAAGGTCTATGGTCACAGTTTTAGGGGTGATCTAAAGGAGTCTATGATCACGTTTTTTTACAGTGACAAAAAAGGTCAATGGTCACGGTTTTTTAAGAAAGGGTGACTTAAAAAGGTCAATGGTCACGGTTTTGGGGGGTGACCTAAAGGGTCTATGGTCATGGTTTTGGGGGGTGACCTAAAGAGGTCTACGGTCACGGTTTTTTGAAAGGGTGACCTAAAAGGGTTTATGATCACGGTTTTGGTGGTGACCTAAAATGGTCTATGGTCACGGTTTTGGAGAGTGACCTAAAAGGGTCTATGGTCACGATTTTAGGGGGTGGCCTAAAGGGGTCTATTGATAATTAAAAATTTAAAATTTTAAAATTTTATTAATTAAAATCTAATAATAATTTATATGATTTATTTTAAATATTAAAATTTAAATTTAATTTTATAAATAAAAAATTA
Source organism: Arachis hypogaea (assembly GCF_003086295.3). Taxonomy (NCBI): domain Eukaryota; kingdom Viridiplantae; phylum Streptophyta; class Magnoliopsida; order Fabales; family Fabaceae; genus Arachis; species Arachis hypogaea. The sequence goes on along the minus strand of NC_092052.1, from coordinate 68,968,902 downwards.
AGTAAAATATTATTAACTTTAAATTAAAGAATTATTTAAAACTTAAAACTATTTAATAAGTTAATAATTAAAAATTAATGAAAATTTTCTATAATTTAATTTAAAAATATTTAAATTTTAAATTAAAATACTTAATTAAAAATCAACGAATAAATTGATAATTCAATAATATTTTTAAAAAATTAAATTAAATCTTAAATTATTCTATATCCTAATTTAATTAAAATTATCAAACCTTAACCTTAAAATTCAAATCACACACTAACCTTCACAACCCTATCCATTCACCCTTACCCCTCACCCCCACCCACGGTTAGAAAGAAAGAGAAAAAGAAAGGAAAGAAGAAAGGAAGAAAAGAGAAAGAGAGGGAGCAGGGAGAAGAAGAGAGGGAGGTGACGGTGCCGATGTGGCTGGGTACCGCCGTTGCTGTCGTCGTTGTCAAAACTGAGAAGGGGAGGGAGGAGACGTTGAGAGAGAGGAACGTCGTCGAGCCAAACACGAGAGAGAGAGAGAGACAGGGGGCCACTGCAATCCACGTCGCCGCTGGAGGGATCGTGGCACATCGCTCTGCCGTCAAGATTGCCGCCGTCATCGTCCAGTGTCACTGTCGCATCGCCATTTAAGAAGAGAGGAAGAAGAGAAAGCAGGCCAGTCGCCCAGGGGGTAGGAGTTGCCGCCATTCGTGCCTCCTGTCGTCGTTGCTCCCTCGCCGTTACCGCTGTTTGTGTAGTGACCGGAGGGAGCCATGGCTGTCTGCACTACTGTCGGAGCTGCTGCTCTATTTCGTTGCTATCTGCGTGCTCAGGTATATTTATTCCCTCTTCCTCTGACCCCTTCACCCAACAATGTACCAAATTCCTAAGCTAAAAAGCAAATTGAGATTTAGGGTTTTATTAAGTTGTAATCTGATAATTTTAAATCTGATAGCTTTAAAGTCTTCAAAGCCCTCAAAGTCCTGCTCTGCCGCTCTTCGCCCGTGGTCATCGCAAGGTATTATTTTTCCAGATTGAATCGTATGCAATGCATATACAGATTGAATCGTTACTTGAAGTATCATTGTAAAGCTTTACTAATTTGGCTGATTGAGTTGGTTTCTCAAATATGAAACTTCTGGTTTAATGTTTAATTTTTTTCTTCCCTTTTTCATTATATTAAAATTCCTTATTACAACAAATAGTTGTAGTAGCTAGGCTACAATATCTTCTTATAAAGTTCTTTATCTAGTTGTAGTATATATCATCATTACTTACTTTTTGTTGTTGATTGGTGAATCACGGCTAGAATGAAGGAAATAAGAAAGAACAAAAGAATATTCAAATGGCAAGATGCTGGAGAATTATTCTAAAACATATAATAAAAGGATTGAAGAAGCTGACAGACGAAGGGGAGAGCAGGCAATGGATGGAGAACATAAGAGGGAACCTGGATATGGTAGCCACCGTGATCGCAACCGTAACCTTTCCAAATGGTACTGAATCCACCGAGTGGCATTGTCCAGAACGGTGAGCACGGGAATGTAAGTTGTTGATTTTGATTATTTGAAATTTTATATTGAATTTAGTTTATCAATTTCAAGCTAGTAAATTTGTTGATTTAATAGTCACTGTGGTTACTGAAACTAAAACGCAAAAAAGAAAATAAAACAAGAAAAAACCAAAAGGATGAAGATGGAGGGCACTATGCATGGTCTTCTGGGATTGTTTTTGTTAAACCATCATATCAGTCTATATTACACTATATCATCACATTATTTAATGGAGTAATAATAGATATTTTTTAATAATTAATCAAGTTACATATCCAATAATTTTATAGTTAACTAAAATTCTACTAGTTAGCAAGTTAGACTTCAGTTTTCTAGTCCATGATCTTAAATTTAAATTATTAGTAGGTGTTGGGAAAAAATATAAATAAAAAATTGTCTCTGCTGTTGAACAAGTTAGCTAGCTTTGATTTCAAAAATTAGGAAAGATAATAAAGATGATGAAGCTTAGTAGAAGAGGTGATAATAAAAAGAAGAATATAGCATTTGATTTGATTAGTAGGTATTCCGAGGGTTACCTGAAACTGTAGGTCGATCTTGGATGAGATCTTCTGTACTGGTCGGAGATGACGTGTCTGGCTAGCTGGTGGCGGCCGGAGCTATTGTGTCCGACTTGTTGGACTGGCTGCACTTCTGATCCTTGGTCACTGGAGGGTGGGGGGTACCTGCAAGAGACTCCGATGCTTAAGTTAGCACGGGTATTAAGCAGGTTTTTAGTAGAATCAGAGTATGAGTTATACCTGGGTGCTCTAGTGTATTTATAGTAGTGTGGGCTGACCTTTCTGGTAAGATAAGTTAGTTATCTTATCTTATCTTATCTTATTTGAGTGAAGTCAGCTTATCTTCAAGGGAACCGCCTTTATCTCTATAGGCTTGGATTGTCTTTGGATTTGGGTCGTGTTTCTCTATTTGGACCCTTTATTGGGATTTCCTGTCGATTTGGCCGACCTCTTTGAGAAGAGGTCGGGTAGTCTGACCTGAAAAGGTCGGTCGCTTTGTCGCCAATCATCCCAGGTCGGATAGCTCGACCTAGGGTATGAACAGTAGGTAATATTTATAATAAGGAGTTGAATAAGTTAATAAGAAGTAGTAGCTAGTACCATGACTGAAAAATAGGTTTAATATACGAATCAGCTTGTATTTGAGGACCTAAAAGCAGCTATAGAGGAAGCAAAAGTGGTACGTTGCCATAAATTTTAAGCTTGAGTGTCTTACTTTTTATTTTCATTTCATCCTTTTCTCAAGCCCTTAGCCAATTGTTGTTTTTCATTGTTAGATTATTTATAATGCATGCTAATATTTGTGTACTTGAGAAATTAGAAGGAACTTTCTTTAAAATTTTTAAATTAATGAATTCTGTGAATATTTTATGATGCGTTTACCTTTTACATAATGATGGTTGATAATGAATTTGGAGCGGGTTAGCTTCAATGGCTCCTTATTAGTGATGGAAATTCGTTTTTAGCTACAGATTTTGGATGAACTTGTAGGTATATATGACTATGTAGCTCCCTGTTTTCCCCTAAGGTTTGATACGTATTTAGTATTTCTTTTTTTTTCGTCGATAACCTTCTGCCAATGAATATTCTCATTACAATTTTCAGATGTGCTTGCCACTGATTTTTTCTCCTGTGTATATTGAATGGTTGCCCTTTTTATATACTTTTCTTAATAATTAATTATGGTGCCTGATGCATGTCTTATGAAGGGAACCCTCATACCATTAGATATATCAACCTTTCCTTTTCAACACGTGTCACTTTTGGGTTATTATTAAAAAGAAATAATACATTTTGCTTAGATTATTGGTAACTGCTTTTTTCTCAAAATAATGCAACCAATTTTTGCTTTGGATACAACTTTTAATCTATACATACTCATAGTTAAACCCTTCCTGGATTGTATACTTAATTAAACACATGGCCAGAAAGATCGTAAGCTTGATCCTCAAATTGAAGAGCAATTTGGTGGTGGGAGATTGCTAGCTTTCATTGCTTCTCGACCTGATCAATATGGCAGGGCTGACGGGTAATTCATATAACTATTGCTTGTTTGGGTTGCACTGAATTTTGTCTAATTTGATTCTTGATCTGTTACTTATTTCATTCCTTATTGAATACTGCAGCTATATTTTGGAAGATAAGGAGCTTGAATTTTATATGAAGAAAATCCAGAAGGGAAAGGGTGCTACCTAATTGTTCTATTCTCATACTTGTATTTTGGACAGGATGGAATGGGTCTTATAATAAGTTTAGTTATCTACATGTAATATTTTGATGTATTGTGTACTTTTTTAAAAGAGATTTTATCTGGTATTACATGTAATGGATACATTACACTCTATTTTGATTTATGTTGTTTGGATTAAAAATATATCTAGCTTATAATGAAACTTTTATGTTTTAGATTTCTTGAATTGCTTATTTTTATATTTATTTGGTGTTTATCATCATTTTGGAATGTGATTATGCTTTAAATAAAATTAAATCGCATAAATCAAAATAGACTATGGTCACAGTTTTTAGGTAGGGTGACCACAGATAGGCTATGGTCACGGTTTTTAACTGTGACCATAGATAAGGCTATGGTCACGGTTTTAAAGAGGAGTGACCATAGAGGCTATGATCATGGTTTTAAGGAGGGGTGACCATAGAGCTATAGTCACGGTCAAAACCGTGACCATAGATAACGCTATGGTCACGGTTTTAAGGAAGGGTGACCATAGAGGCGATGGTCACGATGAAAACCATGACCATAGATAAGGCTATGATCACGGTTTTAAGGAGGGGTGACCATAGATAAGGTTGTGGTCACGGTTTTAAGGAGGGGTGACTATGAGGCTATGGTCACGGTGAAAATCGTGACCATAGATAAGACTATAATCACGGTGAAAAAACATGGCCTAAAGTGTTAGAATTTAAAAATTGTAACCTTGAGGATAAAAAAATCCATGACCATAGATAAAAAAAACCGTGACCATAGACCTATGGCCATGCCAGAATAGGCCACGGTAAAAAACCGTGACCATAGGTCCAAAACCGTGACTATAGATCTATGGTCACCCTTTTTACTAACTATAGTCACGGTTTTTTACCATAACCATAGGCTTTTTTTGTAGTGTATCTAAAGTAAAACTGAAAGTATTTTTCAATGATTTGATGAAAACAGTTTTATTGAGTAAAGTAAATTATTCGCATTTTATTCATTACTTTTCCGGTATTCCCATTCTCTACTGAGAACGTGTGGTTTGTTCTCACACTAAAATTTGTCACCCTTTCAGTGACACAGGTTTAAAGACTTAATATGAAGTCACAGACGAATAGTAAAAATTGTATACGAGTTAAGTTGCTTTCGTAGAATTTTCTCGTCCTTATTGCTTAAGATTTTATTTTATACAGAGGGATAGGTGTTGTATCTGAATTTTATTTCGGTTTACTTGCATTAGATTTAGTATTATTGGTAATGATGTGATTATTATTATTTGGAGATCATTGATATATGATTTTTAATGAAGTAAAAACAAAATTTTCTAGCATTTTCTTAAAATTGAAGCGCAATATTAGCGTAAAAGCTCTGTATTAAATAGATAATAAAGAAAAACTAGTTAGTAATTCCTTACTTTTGGTGCGATCATTATGTGCTGGAAATTGGGTGGTGCGTGAAAATAAAACTCGCACAACTGAACCGGCAAGTTCACCAAGTCGTCCATGTAATACCTCAAGTGAGTGAGGGTCGATCCCATGAAAATTGTCGGATTGAGCAAGCTATGGTTATCCTACAAATCTTAGTCAGGCAAATAGAAAGTTGATTATTGTTGTTGTAGGCGCATAAACAAAACAATAACGAAAGCAATAAAAAATTGATGTAGAAACAAGAGTTAGAAATTAGTTAAGGTCTCAGAGATGCTTGTTCTTCCAGATTAATACTTCTGACTGACTAATTTAACAATGAGTGATTTATTCAATAGCAAGGCTGTAAGTGATTAAGCCAAGGGTAGTGGTCATTAATCTGCTCTGATCCAAAACACCAGGCGTGATAGTTCAATCTCGAAGAGGGTGAAGCTCACGCAATTCAATCTCTGGTGATCCTACTCAAAACGCCACAGACAAGGTTGGATCTTCCGGATTGGAGAATGATGCTCAGTATTCTAGCCTTAATGCCACAGGACTTCAATTACCCATGACTAACGAGATTTCATGTCACATATCCCAATTAGCCCAAATAACTTGTTGGAACCTGTGATGTACTCTCAAGCTGTAGCTCAATACTATTCGGGTCAAAACTCAAAAAAACTCATGTAGAATAAGGGGTCATACTCTCATTCCACCCCAGATTCATAAAGATAAAGAATGACAATACATCATAGAATGGAATCAAACATGTATTCAAGTAGAAAAGTAATAATATTAATCCATAGGAATGAGCAAATCTCCTATCCTCAACCTAGGAGGTTTAGCCGCTCATATTTTACAGAAATAATGCGTGATAAGTTCTGAGAGGCTGAAGATCCTAAAACATGGGTGATCTTCGCCTATATATACTAATCTAATAATTAAAAATTACAAAAATGAGATAAACTAAGCAAAAGGTGCAAAAATCCACTTCTGGGCCCACTTGGTGAGTGTTTGGGCTGAGCTTGGCATCTAACTTGGATGAGTGGGTGTTGAAGGCCTACTAGGGGTGTCCATGCAGCCTTGATGCTCCCTCAGTGGCATTGAATGCCAGTTTTGGGCGTTCAACACTGGCTAAGTTGGGCGTTCAACGCTGGCTAAGTTTTGGTCCTTTTGGGGCGTTGAACGCCAGAAAGAGGGTAAGTTGGGCGTTCAACGGCCATTTTGGGTAGTTATTTCCAAAAAATAGTATAGACCATTATTTATTGCTAGAAAGCTCTGGAAGTTAGCTTTCCAACACCGTTAAGAACACGTCAATTGGACCTCTGAAGCTCAAAAAATGCTTGTTGGAATGCACGGAGGTAAGGATTTGATAGCATCTGCTATCCTTTCTTTGCCTCTGAATCAGACTTTGCCAAAACTTTCCATTTTCACCCAAAAATCACCTAAATTCATAGAATAACCACAAAAACTCAAAGTAGCATCCAAAATGTGAATTTGGCACTAAAACATACTAAAACTTGATAAAATGTAACTGAAAACACTAAGAAAATGATTCTAAAAAGGGTATAAAATATCCGCTCATCAAAACACCAAACTTAAATTGTTGCTTGTCCTCAAGCAACCAAAAACAAAGCGGGACTAAAGAGAAGAGAAAGATATAATAAGTCTCAGAGTTATTAATGAAGCTCAGTTCCAAATATTGAATGGGGCTATTAGCTATTCACTTTTGAATAGTTTTGTCATCTCACTTTCCTTTGAAGCTCAGAAGTATTGGCATCCCTTGGAACTAGAATCCAGAAGATATTATTGATTCTCTTCTTTTAACTTTTCTTGATTCTTGAACACAACTTCTTTTGGTGCTTTGCAGCTTTCGAGCTTAGCCGTGACTCTAAGCATTTTGTTCTCCCATATTACCGCCGGATACATAAACGCCACAGGCACTTAACTGGGGGAACCCTTTGGATTCGAATTTAACTTTGCTTAAATTCCTAGACAGTGGTGCCCAGAGTTCTTAAGCTTACTCTTTAGCCTTGGATCATGACTTTAACTGCTCAGTCTCAAGCTTTTTACTTGACACCTTCACACCACAAGCATATAGTTCGGGTTAGCAACTCATTTGAGCCTTTTAGGCCAATTTTTGACCCTCCTAAGCATTGATGCTCAAAGTCTTGGATCTTTGCTCTTTTGAATTTTCTTTTTGAGCTTTTCTTTTTCTTTTTCTTTTTTTCTTTTTTCCTTTTTTTTGCTGCTTTTTCTTACTTCAAGAATCAATAATTTTTTTTCAGAGAGTCAATAATACTAAATTCACTATTCTTCAAAAGCCAACATACTCAACTCCAATATCAATTATGCACTGTTAATTCATACATTCAGAAGATAAATACAAGGCCACCGTACTTTAAATAATTGGAATACTCATGATAAACTTGAAACTTATGTATCTCACTTTTTTCTTTTTTCAAATAAAATTTTTCTTTTAAACATGGTGAGGGATAGACAGGATATCTTATAACCAAATTAAAACAAGAAAATAAAACTAGAAAAGAATGAAATGCTAAACGTGATCTTGAACTTAGAAGAGAAAACAGAAAATAAATTAAAGTACAATGAAAACAAAAATAAAGCAAATAGAGAGATAACGGGACTCAACAACCTCAGTAATGGCTGTTGCTTCCCCTGGAGAATCCAATAGAGCATTTGAACTCCTCTATATCCCGCCCCTGTCTCAGTTGTTCCTCCATCAACCTTCTCTAATCTTCTCTCATCTCATGGAGGATAGTGGTGTGCTCCTTATGCTCCACTCTCAGCTGATCCACGCTTGAGCTCAGCTCCCCTATTGAGGTATTCAGTTGATCCCAATAGTCTTAGAGAGAAAAATACATCCCTTGAGGTATCTCAGGGATTTCTGGTGGAGGCAGTTGCACAGGTTCTTGCTATGGGTCATGTGTACGCTCTCTCACATGCTCCATCTTCCTCTTTGTGATGGGCTTGTCCATCTCTATAAGGGTATCTCCAGCTATGCCAATTCTAGCCGAACTGCATAGGCAATGTATGAGGTATGGGAATGCTAACCTCGCTTGGGTGGAGGTCTTTTTAGCTTCCTTGTACAATTCCTGAGGTATCATCTCATGTACTTCTACCTCAGTCCCAAGCATAATGCAATGAATCATTATTGCTCGGTCAATGGTAACCTCAGATCAGTTACTTGTGAGGATGATGGAGTGTTGGATAAACTCTGACCATCCTCGAGCATGGGCTTGAGGTCAAGCCTACCCAGTTGGTAGGGCTTGCCTTGTGCATCCCTGATGTGTGAGATTTGCGCCGGTTCAGAATTTCTCAAAACAAGAATCACTTCATTGGTAGCATAGTCCAAACCGGCAATTAAATCCCAAACATCAAAGTTTAATTTCAATTTAAAATAACCGAGAGTAGTTAAACCTCGGGTCGTTCTCCCTAGGAACTAGTGACACCAAGTGCATAAAATTGGTTGTGAAAATCAAGGGGTTGTTTCCAATGATGAAGCAAATGATTAAAGGAATAAAAGAACGATCAAAATTGCAATTAATAAACTAATATAGAAATAAAAGAACCATGTATGTAATATGGACAAGTAAAGCTTTAAAGAGATGAAAATTTGGTTCAAAACATAAATGGAACCTTGACTTGGGATGAGTTATGGAATTCCTTCCTTGCCATAACCACAACTATGATAATTATGATGGATTAATCTCACCTAGTCAACCCTTAACATCGAAGAGTAAGTCAAGTGAGCATAATTATTATTAATCCACAAATCCTAGCTAACTTACTCATTACCTTAGTAAGAAGCTAGTGTTAGTGGAGACAATAATAGCTAACAACCCAAGAATTATCATTAAATGTCAGACATTATAACTCTAGTATTCCATATACTCATTTCTCCAAGTCAAGGAATGAAAATCTACCACATAATCAAAATTGGCATTTTATCAAACACATGGTGGGCATAATCATAAAACATGGCAAAATTGAAAAAATGATGAAAACTATGAACCCCAAAAGATCAAAATCAACAATAATACTCAAACAAATATAAAATAACCAACAATCATCAAATTCAACAACCAAAAATCCAAAATTACAAAACTATGTATATATTGACAAAGTGCATTAAAATATAAGAAAGTGTAGAACAAGTAGTATAATAAAAGGAAAACTTAAAAAAATACTTACAATGGAAATAAGTTAAAGACCAAGATCAAAATTGGAAATTGAAAACTTGTAGATGAACCCTAATTACAACCTAAGGAAAATTGAGAGAAAACCTAAGCTAAACTATCCTAAACTACCTAAAAACTATCCTAAGTGTAATATAATGTATGGAGTATTGTATGATATGGTATCATGTGTGGTTGCTTGCCCCTCCTTATAAGCTTCAAAGCATTCAGAAATGGGGCAAAAAGCCCCCAAATCGCGAGCCACATGACTTTTTAATGAAGGCACACGTAGGGACTTGTGCGTACGCAAACATGCTGAATTTTCCTCTTGTGCGTACACACAGAATGTTGTGCGTACGCACACTTGTTGATTTTCATCCTGTGCGTACGCACAAAAAGTGTGCGTAGGCACACTATGAAATGCTTTTCTCCTTTGATTTCTTCATGTTTTCTCCCAATTCCATGCTTTTCTTCCACTCTTATCAAGCCATTCCTACCTATTACACCTGAAATCACTCATCAAAAGCATCAAGGCATCGAATGGGATGAAAGTGGAATAAAATTGATTAAATTAAGCACAAAATAGCATGTTTTCACATTTAGACATAATTTAGGGAGAAAACACAAAAGCATGCTATTTAGGTGAATAAATGTGGGTTTATATAATGAAATCCACTCAAATCAATCCAAAATTTATCGTCAAATATGGATTCATCAATTTTTCCACACTTAAACAATAGCATGTCCTCATACTAATCACAATCAAAGGAGAAAGGAAAAAGGCAAGAAAGTTACTTTAGGTGTTCTTTGAGAAATTTTGGAAAAATGGATAAACACTCATGCATCTATTACTCAAAACATATGCATCCCTTTTTGGTGATAAAAGAAAAGAGAAATTTTGGTGTATATACTTTTGAAAAAAAAAGAGATGAGAAAAGAGAAAAAGAAAAGAAAAGAAAAGAAATGAAAATAAAAATGTAAATAAAGAATGCATATGTGTGTGAATTGGAAAGAAGATGCATGAGTGAATATGAGAAAAGAAATGAATGGGAAGTTAGGTCATTTTTCTTTGGTGTAAATAGGTTAATATAGGATTAGGTAGGATACTTGAGATAATCAAAGATCCAATTTACTAGTCCACTTAACCATATTAATCCTACCCTTACCCTAACCCATTACAACCCTCCAAAGACCTCATGATATTTGCATTCATGCATCAAGTATTTGTTGATTGTTAGATGACTAGAAAATCCTAAAATATATGACTAAAGGAGAATTGAGTGATTAAGCCCTAAACATCGAGCGACTAGAGTGTATACACATCCGGTAAGGGGTCCGATCACTCAATTTTATGATTCCTTCTCTTACTTCGTGTTTTCTTGCAAGTTGTTGAAATTAATTTTTGAAAACTTCAAATTAAATCTTTAGACATTGATCATATTGCTATATTTTCTTACCTTAGCCCTAAGGTTTTATTTTGGATTAACTGGAATTCTATTGTTTATTTTTGCTAAACCCAATAGGGAACCATAGTATAGATATAGATAGATAGCATTTCGCATAGTTGCAGGCACATAGGTAGTGGGTTACTTTTTATAACTTTTTGTCGCTTTGATCTGGTCCGACTTCTTTTAAGTCGGTCCATTCTAAGTTATTTCTAGCAATCCATTTTCTATTTCAGACCTCGTCAGGTCTCTATTCATGGATCACTTTTTTATAACTTCTTGCATTAATCTGTTTTTATCACTTTCATCTTAGCCGACTTTGTCAAAATCGGGTGATGAATTCTGCTTTCACTCTTTTCCGACCTTGTCGAAATCGGGCGATAAATTCTGCTTTCATATTTGCCGACTTTTATCGTGATCGGGCGGTGAATTTAGTTTTCACCCCGCCGATCTTGTCGTAATCAGGCAGTGAATTTTTGCGCTCAGATTAATGCATCTTGGTAGGAAACTTTTTAGGGAATCTTCAAACTTTTAAGCAATAAAATGAAGATATGAATAAGAGTGTGTACATGTTTAGTGCTTACCTTTCTAGGTAGGGCAATCTTTTAGATCTCGGCCCGGTGCCCTTCTTAGATTGCAGGCATGCCATGACCTTGGTAGCTCTCGCCCCTCGAGGTCGGACACTTTGTGGTGACCTTTCCCCAGTACTTCTGAACACTTGGTATGGTTCTTTCCAGTTGGCTGCTAGCTTCCCTTCTCCTGACTGACCTGTTCCGATGTCATTTCGGATTAGGATGAGATCGTTGTTGCAAAACTTCGCTGGATTACCTTCTGATTTTATCTTGAGGCCATTTGATGCTTTAACGCTTCTTCCCTAATCCGAGCTCTTTCTCGGACTTTTGGAAGTAGGTCGAGTTCTTCCCTTTGGATTTGGGAGTTGACCTCTTCATTGTAGAGGATCATTCTGGGGATCCTTCTTTGATCTCTACAGGGATCATTGCCTCCATTCCATAAGCCAATCGGAAGGGTGATTCCCCTGTGGTGAAGTGTGGAGTTATCCGATATGGCCATAGGACTTGTGGGAGCTCTTTAGCCCAAGCTCCCTTTGCGTCCTGTAGTCTCCATTTTAACCCAGCTAGTATGATTTTTTTGGCAGCTTCTGCTTGTCCATTGGCTTGTGGGTGCTCTACGGATGTGAATTGGTGCTTTATTTTCAAGTCAGCCACAAACTTCTTGAAACCTGTGTCTGTGAATTGAGTGCCATCATCTGTGGTGATGGAGTAAGGAACCCCAAACCTTGTAACAATGTTTCTGTACAAGAATTTTCGACTTCTTTGAGCAGTGGCATTAGCTAGGGGCTCTGCCTCAATCCATTTTGTGAAGTAATCCACCCCCTACAATGAGGAACTTGACTTGTCCCGATCCTTGGGGAAATAGTTCGAGGAGGTCGAGTCCCCACTTTGCGAACGGCCAAGGTGATGTTACACTGATGAGCTCCTCTGGTGGGGCAATGCTTTTGATGTAAACCTTTGACTTTGTATTTGGGTTTTTGCTCTGTTGTTGCCTCCAAAGGGTGCCCCTGGACTTTCGTGTGAGTCCTGGGTTTCCCTTTTACTGTTGTATCTGACACCTGATGTTTTGCTTGTTATTGTCCGAGTTTTTTCCTTATTTGCCCGAGTTGTTTGGTAGTAACCCCATAGTTGACCTATGTCTTCTCGAAAAAACATTACTGAGATGTCTACTAAGATCCCGGACGGCATGTCTGATTGGATGAATTCTATAGTTTTACTGTGGCTGACTGCGACTTAGGAGGTTCTGTAGAATTTGTAGGGATAGGGATGAGGAGAAGAATTATGAGTTGGTGTCACCGGACCCTGAGGAGAGGGTTTGTTTTCCTTCCTTGACTACGGGGGAACGACCATTTTTCTATGCTTATGACTACTTTTTCAGTCAATTGAATATTACCATCCCTTATACCGCCTTCGAGATCGACTTGTTGTGGTCTTATAATGTAGCCTGGATAAGGCTTCTGTTATTGTCCCCTAGTTTGGTGTTGGCTAGGGATAAACCGCTATTTTATGGTTTATAATGTGTTTAATTGTGTGGTTTTATCATGATCTTTACCCACTTATTCATATAATCACCATGCATTTATATTTCTTTCTTAAAATTATTAAACGATTAAAAACTTGCTTCCTAGAGACTTTTAATTATGTATTTTAATTCTCCTTTATTCCATTCGATGCCGTGATCTGTGTGTTAAGTGTTTTAGGCTTTATAGGGCACGAATAAGTTGGAGATTGGAAAGGAAGCTTGCAAAAATGGAAGGAACACAAGAAATTAAGGAGATGACCAGCGAGAAGTGACGCGGCCGCATGGCTCACGCGACCGCGCGAAAGAGAGGAAATCGCAGTGACGCGGCAGCATAGCTCACGCGACCGCTCGGATTGGAATAGCATAAGTGACGCGGAGGCGTGGACGACGCGTCCGCGTGGAGAAGCAAAACGCCGAATGACGCGTCCGCATGAATGACGCGATCGCGTGACGTGCGCGATCTGCATAATCTGCAGAATCGCTGGGGACAATTTCGGGCCCTATTCTGCCCCAGTTTTCGGTCCAGAAAAGCAGACTAGAGCCAGAGAACATGCAGAAACCAACAACATCATTCATTCCAGATAGTTTTAGTTTTTCAGATCTAGTTTTCCTCTGCTCTAGGTTTTCTCTCTACACATTCATAGTTCTTAGGATTTTTAATTGCTTTTTGCATTGGGATATTGAGAAGAGTTGTTACCTCATCAAGACTTCGTTATTCTAGTTCGTTTTCCTTACTTGGCTTTACTCTTCCATGTCCTTTAATTTATTTCAATCTTACTATTGGATTATTTTAGAATTTATCAATACAAGAGTTATTTTTATTTTTAATTAATTCCTTTGAGTTTTATTTATCATGTCTTCCTTTAATTCCCTTTCCTATGTTATGAATTCCACATTCACAATGAGCGAGTAGTTCCCTAACTTGATGGGGAGTTGATTGAAAGGAACCCTTGAGTTGGAGTGCTCAAGGGAGAAATTGTAATTGGGTTTATTATTGGTTTGCTCTCTAGTCACTAACGCCAGTCCTTCCAAGTAAGCGGATTGGGACTTGTGAATAGACACAGCATTCCAACTTGTTTGACTTTCCCTTACCTAGTAAGGGATAACTAAACAGAACAACCCCAATTATCAATTAATCTTGAAAGTACTGCAACAAGAATAGGGCTTCCAACTAATCTACTCCCAGTCAAGGCTTTTATTTAAATTACATTAATTCTCTGATTTAATTTCCTGTCATTGAACTCAAATCTTTTTTGAAAACCATCTGATTAATAAAATAGCATACTTTCCTGTAACTCGTTGGGAGACGACCTGGGATTCATACTCCCAGTATTTTAACTTTAATTTCTGTGACATCCTTTTAAATTGATAAACAGATTTCTGGTTGGTTGAGAACTATACTTGCAACGCATATCTTATAACAATTCTTAACTCGCCAATTTCCGCCACGTCAATTTTTGGCACCGTTGCTGGGGAGTTGCAATAGAGTGCCAAAGTTATTAATTGGAATTTATTTATTTGCATTTTATTTTGTTTTGCTACTATGAGCTGCTTGTTTTTTTCGCTAGATGACGCGTTCACTTCCTGATCCAAGCTTGCCAGTATTCGATCCTGAGATTGAAAGAACTATTTTACAAATAAGGCAAGCTCGGCGTTGGTTAGTCCTCTCTGAGGGCGGATCTGAAACGTCATTTGAGGAAGAAACCAGTCCCCGTTCTTCTGATTTGGTTGATTTACGTATAGGTGACATGGCAGCACCTAGGAGAGTTACTATCCAGGAGGCTGGAGCCCCTGATTTTTCAATGCAACCATTTCAAGCACATCATCCAGCGGTGGCTATAGACTTTGAAATAAAGACCGCACTGCTCAATTTGATGCCCAAGTTTCATGGCTTACCTGCTCAAGAGCCTATCAAGCACCTGAGAGATTTTCAAGCAGTCTGTTCTACTGTCAGGCGTGATGGTGCAGATAAAACTTCAATTTTGCTGAAATCCTTCCCATTTTCTCTTGAGGGAAAGGCAAGATAGTGGTACTACATTCAACCCGCAGCAACTGTATCCAACTGGGATACACTCAGAAGAAAATTTTTGGAAAAGTTCTTTCCAACTGAAGTTACTGATAAACTTAGGAAAGATATTTCCATGATTGTTCAGGATGATTCTGAAACTCTCTATGAGTACTGGGAGCGCTTCAATAATCTTCTGGAAGCTTGCCCCCACCATATGATTGACAAGATAGTGTTACTCGGCTACGTCACACAGGACATGAGGCCCCAAGATAAGACCACATTGGAAAGTGCTAGCAATGGGTCTATGAAAAAGTATAAGACCACTGATGAGGCATGGCAATTGATCAGCAACTTAGCTGAATCTACTAAGAATCACAGGAAGAAACAAGGCCGTGCAAAATCTGTTGCAGAAGTATCCTCTAGCAGAGAGACTGCTGCTTTAACTCAGAGTATCTGTGAAATGACCAACTTGCTGAAGCAGATGCAATTGAACCAACAACACGTTCAGCAAGCTCAACCTTCTCCACCACAGCAAAACCAACAGTTAGTCCCACAGAGAGTTTGCAAAATCTGTACTGATTATAGCCACTATACTGATGAATGTCCACAGCTCCAGCAGGAAGACAACACCGTGGCAGCCACTCATAATTTCTATGACCGCCCCAACCAAGGGTACAATCAAAGTGGCAATTATAACCATGGATGGCAGGACAATTCTAACCAGAATTGGAGGGACAACAACAACAGAGGAGGCAGAGATAATCAGGGAAATCAGAGGTGGAATAACAACAACAACAGGCAGCAGAACCAGTACCAGCCTTATAGAGCACCTCACCTGAGGCAATCCCAAGGACCACAGAATACCCAACAGCAGACCTCTCAAATTACTTATCCTTCTTCTTCTGCTAATGATGACTTACTACAATCTATTGATCGGAGACAGCAGACCATAGAAAATAACATTAATGCCACTCTGAATGGTCTGAACGCTACTTTGCAAGCTCTTGTCTCCTAGATTGGATCAATGAATAACTCTAATAACCAACCTTTGAGCTCCAGTAGAATTCCCTCTCAACCATTACCTAATCCCAAGGGCGGTATTAATGCCATCACCCTAAGGTCCGGAACCACACTGCAGGAGAGGAACCAGGAGGAGCCAAGCCCACCAGAACACACCTCAGCTGAAGAGGTAGTGGAAATAGAAGATGTTGAAGAGGAAGAAGACATACAGGACATAACTGAAAAAGAAGAAGTTCAACCACAGGAGGAAGCATCAAAAGGCGCAGACACTGTAGAAGACACCACTCCTATTCTATTTCCACAACTTGCAAGGAAGCCCAGGAAGCAGCTGGAACCTGATCCAAAAATGGTAGAGATATTCAAAAAGGTTGAGGTAACTGTTCCTCTATTTGATGTTATTCAACAGGTACCTAAGTATGTAAAGTTTCTAAAAGATTTATGTATACATAAAGACAAAATTAATGAATTAAAAACTATTCCTTTAGGAAGTTCCATATCTGCTTTAATGGGTGGTTTACCTGAAAAGTGTAGTGACCCAGGTCCTTGTATGGTTAATTGTACTATTGGTGGTGTAGTATTTTCTAATATTTAGGAGCATGTGTGAGTATAATGCCTTTGTCTATATATGATGTTTTGAGGCTCCCTCCCTTAAAAAGGTCGGCAGCTCGTTTTGTGTTAGCAGATAAAAGCATTATTACAGTGGTTGGAGTTGCTGAAGATGTATTAGTGGGCATTAAGGGACTCACGTTCCCCACTGATTTTTATATCCTGGAAATGCCCCAAAATGACTCAGAGAAGCCATCATCAATCCTACTCGGAAGGCCATTCCTGAAGACCTCAAAGTTTAAATTAGATGCTTTTTCAGGAACATACTCTTTTGAAATAGATGGCAGAGTAGTAATCTTCAATCTGAATGGAGTTATGAAGCATCCTCCGGAGGATCAGTCTATCCTTCAGTGTGACATTATAGATGAGACTGTGGCTGAATTTCACCAGGAGGAATTTGAAGAGAAGTACATAGGACAAGGTCCAAGTGTGGAGACATTCTCAGAGGACAATGACAGTGCTTTACCATTGTTACCAGCTCCAGACAACCCAGAGCCTGACCGTGATCAGAAGTTAGAGCTAAAACCCCTTCCTTCACACCTCAAATATGCTTACCTTGAAGACAAGCAGAAGTTTCCAGTTATCATTGCAAGGGAGCTCACTTCTCAACAAGAAGAGCAGTTACTTGGTGTGCTGAGGAGGCACAAAAAGGCAATTGGTTGGAGTTTGGCAGACATAGTAGGCATCAACCCTCAAGTCTGTGAGCATAGAATATTTTTAAAAGAGGGAGCAAGACCTGTCTGTCAACCCCAGAGAAGACTGAACCCCACTATCCTTGAGGTTGTCAAAAAGGAAGTGACCAGACTACTGGAGGCAGACATCATCTACCCCATCTCAGACAGTGAATGGGTGAGCCCAGTACAAGTAGTGCCAAAGAAGTTTGGAGTCACTACAATGAAGAATGAGCATGGAGAGCTCATGGAAACCAGAGTTCAGAATGCCTGGAGGGTCTGCATTGACTACAGACGCCTCAACCAAGCAACCCGTAAGGATCACTATCCTCTTCCATTCATTGATCAAATGCTGGATCGCCTGTCAGGTAAATTACATTATTATTTTTTAGATGGTTACACAAGTTATTTCCAGATTTATATAGCTCTTGAGGATCAGGAAAAGACCACTTTTACGTGTCCTTTTGGGACTTATGCTTACAAGAGAATGTCCTTTGGCTTGTGCAATACACCAGCTACTTTCCAAAGGTGTATGATGAGCTTTTTCTCTGATCTTATTGAGGACTGTATGGAAGTTTTTATGGATGATTTAGTGTATACGGCGATTCCTTTAGCCTTTGCTTAGATGGATTATCTAGAGTATTAGATAGATGTGTCAGTACAAACCTTGTATTAAATTTTGAGAAATGTCACTTTATGGTAAAATAAGGTATTGTACTAGGACATATTTTGTCTAATACTGGCATTTCTGTAGATCCAGCAAAGGTGGATGTCATTTCTAGTTTACCTTACCCCTCTTCTGTGAGGGAAGTCCGTTCATTTCTTGGCCATGCAGGTTTTTACAGGAGATTCATTAAGGACTTCAGTAAGGTAGCACTTCCCTTATCCAGACTACTGCAGAAAGATATTGAGTTCGAGTTCAGTGAAAATTGCAAACAAGCGTTTGATAAGCTGAAGACCGCTCTGACTCAAGCTCCAATTGTGAGAGGACCAGACTGGAGCCAACCATTTGAAATAATGTGTGATGCTTCCAACCATGCCGTAGGAGTAGCACTGGCTCAGCGTGAAGGTAAGGATCCTTTTGTTATTGCTTATGCGTCTAAAACTTTAGATGCCGCTCAGTCCAATTACACTACTACTGAGAAAGAGCTTCTTGCTATTGTTTTTGCTCTGGATAAATTCTGAGCCTATTTACTTGGTACTAAAGTAGTAGTGTATTCAGACCACGCAGCTCTAAAGTATTTATTAGCTAAAAAGGAGTCCAAACCAAGGCTTATACGTTGGATACTGCTATTACAAGAATTTGATTTGGAAATTAGGGACAGAAGTGGTAACCAGAATTTAGTGGCAGACCACTTGAGTCGCCTTGAACATATTACAGATGACTCCACTCCTATAGCTGATAATTTCCCATTTGATAACCTGCAAGCAATATCTGAGATAGTCCCTTGGTATGCACCTATAGCTAATTATCTAGTTAGCCGCACCTTTCCTCCAAACTTTTCTAAGCATCAAAGAGACAAGCTGAAAAGCGAGTCTAAATTTTATATATGGGATGACCCATATTTATGGAGATGTGGCACTGACCAGGTAATTAGACGGTGTGTGCCTCAATCACAATTCCAGTCCATCTTAGAGGCCTGTCACTCATCTGAGAGTGGAGGACATTTTGGCCCTAAAAGAACTGCTAGAAAAATCTTAGACTGTGGATTCTGGTGGCCTACTCTTTTTAGAGACGCTGCTGAATTTTGTAGATCTTGTTTCCCATGCCAGAAATTTGGTAATATATCCAGGAGGGATGAGATGCCTCAACAAATTATGCTTTTTTGTGAAATTTTTGACGTTTGGGGCATTGACTTCATGGGTCTATTTCCAAATTCTAATAGTTATTTTTATATATTGTTAGCTGTAGATTACATTTCCAAATGGGTGGAAGCAATTCCTACCCACACTGATGATGCTAACACTATTGTTTCCTTTGTGAGAAACCACATTATTTGTCGCTTTGGATCACCACGAGCAATTGTGAGCGATCAAGGCACCCATTTTTGTAACAGGAGACTAACAGGATTAATGAAGAAGCATGGGATAATTCATAAGGTTGCAACAGCATACCACCCTCAGACTAATGGGCAAGCCGAGGTGTCAAACAGAGAAATAAAGCGTATCTTGCAGAAGATAGTCAAACCTCATAGAAGAGACTGGAGCACCAGGCTACAAGATGCACTCTGGGCATACAGAACAGCATACAAAACACCCATTGGGATGAGTCCTTTCCGCTTAGTTTATGGAAAAGCTTGTCATCTCCCTGTTGAAGTAGAGCACAAAGCCTTCTGGGCAGTAAAGGAGTGCAACATGGGAATTGAGAAAGCCGGAGCTGAAAGGAAATTGCAACTGCAAGAATTGGAAAGCCTTCACCTGAAAGCTTATGAGAACTCAAGACTATACAAGGAGAAGATGAAGGCTGTACATGATCAGCACATCAAGAGGAAAGAGTTCCAACCTAGGGATTTGGTCCTCCTTTACAAATCTCGACTGAGGCTCATGCCGGGCAAGTTGAGATCAAGATGGGAAGGTCCATACAGAGTAGAGAAGGCCGAACTGTACGGAGTTTATCACCTAAGCCATCCTTCAAGCTCTGAACTTATCAAAGTTAATGGACATCGTTTAAAGCTGTACCATGGCGAGCAGCTGAAGAAAAACAAGGAGCTCGAGATCTTCCTCTTGGAAGATCCCCACATAGCCGAAGAATGAGCTAGTGGAGCGTCCAACCTACGGACGTTAAAGCAAAGTGCTAGGTGGGAGACAACCCACCATGGTATGATCGTTCTTTTCCTTATTTTTAATTTTCTTATTCAATAACTCTTTTCTTTATTAGTACATTTCGTGCATCTGCATCTGCATTTGCATATTTTTATTTTAAAAAAAAATATTACGCGACGCGACCGCATCATTGACGCGTCCGCGTCGCAAGGAGATGGGAGAAAATAATAAACGAACAGAGAGTCACGCAGGAGCGTGGCTGGAGGCGTGCCAATGGTACAAATCGCCTCACGCGACCGCGTCGCCGACGCGTCTGCGTCGAGTGGGAATACTGGCCTCCCACGCGACCGCGTGCCCCACGCGGTCGCGTGACCTGGACTTCGACGTAACAAAGGTGCACAACAGAAAGTTGTGCTAGAGTGGTGCTGGATTGGTGCTGAACGCATAATCCTTTCCACGCGGCCGCGTGACCGACGCGACTGCATCACCTCGCAACAATTGACCACTCACGCGATCGCATGCCCCACGCGATCGCGTCACCCAATATTTGGCAATTAATGCTTTTGAACAGAGAGTTGTGCGAGCGCGCGGCTGCCCTCGCGCCATTAGCCTAAAATGGGTCACGCGACCGTGTGACCGATGCGATCGCATCAATCAGTTTAAGCGCAAGTCGCGCGACCGCTTGCCTCACGCGACCGCGTCACTTGCGCTGCACAGTTTTCCTGATTTGCCAATTATCTTATCTTTTTCTCCCCAAATCCTATTTTTTCTTTTCCCTCCTTATTTCTTTTTCTTCCCTTCCCCCCTTCTTCCTTCTTTCTCACTTTTTACTCTCTCTCATCCCCATTAACAAGGTTTTTCTTTTCTTCTTCTACCCTTTACTCTTCTATTATTCTTCCTATTTTTATATGTTATCTTTTTTTCTTTTCTTTTTACTTTCATTACTCATATTTTCTTTTTCTTTCTTTCTTTTTCCTTTTTACTTGGTGTTATAAATTTATTTGAGTCATTGTTTTTCATTATATGCTTCTGATTATTATGACTTTGTTTGGCAATTATATATTACTTTTTAAAAGGGTTGCTTGCATGTTCAAAATCTTATTTTCAATAACTTAACTATCATGCATGCTATGTGTTTGTGAAAAGGCCCATATGGCATTACGCATTTTTTCTACTTTATTCTACTTTTCAATGCTTGTTTTTCACAAAACCCTTTTTATATTTTATTAATTTAATATAATTGTTATTACAAACAAATTGTTAGTTTGAAAGACTTGGTAATCTCACTTGGACATTGAATGCTTGATCTATGCTACTCATGCCTTTGTCTGCATGCCAATAAACCCCTTGCATTTAATTGTCCCGCATGCACTTGCTATATTTTCATTGATGAACTTCTCACATGTAGTCATGACCATGTGTTAACGTCGTTCTTCTTTATTGTGCATTGATTACCACTTTTCCGGCCTTCTTCCTTGCTCTATCTCTTTGAATTTAATTTACTTTCTCTTTTCTTTTTAAGGATGGCCACCAAGAAAGGAAAGGAGAAAGCTACTCCCAAACAGCCAGCAAGAAGAAGAACAAAAAGAGCATTAGTGGCAGAACCCTCTTCAACTGCGGTTAAGCCCTCAACAAAGAAAATAAAGAGGATTATAAAAGTTGATGATAAAGAAAGAGCCTTCCCAGCAAAGGACACTGCGCGATTCCCCGATCGCTACTGGGAGCAGATGTTCCCCATCCTGGCAGAAAGGAGTACAACAACGAATACATTCTTCTCCTCCCAAACCACATTGCTACATTTGTTGAGCCACAGATTGCACGAAGACAATCGGATTTCCTACAGAGACAGCCAAGGCAGGTCAATCTTTCTTGGGTAGTCGAGTTCTACTCCAACTTCCACCTACCAACCCTGCAGTTTGTCTACGTCCGCCAGAAGCAAGTCCCCATTACAGAAGAGGCCATTCAAAAAGCTCGAGGTCTTCCCCCTGTTCCAGAAGGATTAGACGCCTTTCAACAGCCCAACTGCTCCATCAGATACTTGAAAAGTTGGATCGGCAGGAACAGCAAGCTAAGATGAGAAAGCGCCGTAACAAGCGCTGATTCACATACCTCAAGGAGCTGATTATGGGAAAATTCAAGGACTCAGACACCCCGGACTCCACTTCCTTTACCAGCACAGGGATCCATGATGGCCCCGACGATGGAGATACTGCTACCAACCCATCTTTGTTCCTGACAGATGGCACCGAGGACGGTGCAAAGCCTTAAGTGTGGGGAGGTCAGTCAGTACCTGACTTCCGGATGTAATTTCTCTTCCCTAAACACCAATAAATTAGGATATTTAGTTAGATTTTTCTTATGTAGAATAGGATAAATTGCATAGTAATAGGTTAATTGCATGCATGTTCTGCTTGATTGAAAAGGCAATAAGTTTCTTCTAAGACCCTATCTTTGGAACAAAATTTCACTAATTTTAATCAAAACTTCTATGTTAAATTTGCTTGAAGTTGTATTTGGAACATAATTTTTGAGCTAAAGAACACACAACCTGTGAGAATTGAGCCTTTATGAATGGTTACATTATTTAACCATAATTATTTTATTCTTGTGTGTTTACTTCTCTATGATTGTAATCTATATTTTGTTTAATCCTATATGTCCAATGTTTATTATATTTATATGTTTGCATATGATTGAGGCCATTATTTGTTTAGCCCACTTATCCAAATTAAGCCTACCCTCTCAATTACCTTTGTTAGCCACTTTGAGCCTTTAAATCCCATTTGTTCTATATTTTACCACATTACTAGCCTTAAGCGGAAAAATAATTATATATCCCAAATTGAATCTTTAGTTAGCTTAAGATAGAATTTTGTGAGTCAATCAAGTATGGAAAATTATGGGAACAAAAGATAATAAGGGAATGTGTCATGATAATATAATGGGAATTTGGATACCTACTCATGTGAAACTATAAGAATTAAAAATCTATGTGCATTGATAAGCTATGCTTATGTTTATGAAAAAAAAATTCAATAAATAAATAAGGGGACAAAATTACCCCAATGTTAAGTTAAGAATTCAAGGATCAATGCATGTATGATAAAAGTAAAATAAAAAGTTGATGCATGAGTATGGAATGTGAAAGAAATTTCTGGGTAGCTAGGTATGCATTCTAAAGTTATATAGAATATACATAGAGGTTAGGTGAAAGCTTGGGTTAAATAAAGATTCAATTTATAAGCTTACTTAGCCATATATACATCCTTACCCTTACCTTGGCCCCATTACAACCTTGAAAAGACCTCATGATGTTTGCGTTGGTATATTAAATATTGTTGATTGGTTAGGAGAAGAACGAAAATTAGAAAGCATGATTAGAGAAGAACAGAGTAATTACCCTATATACTAGAGAGACTAGAGTGTACATACATCTTCAGTGAGGGTTCAATGCTTGAAATTCTATGTTCCCTGCTTTCATGAGCTATCTTCTTGCATTTTTAGCTGTTCTTACTGTATAAGAATTGAATTAGTGGAATTTGATTTGTAATTGTTTTGAAGAGCTTATTTACTTTTGATAAAGTGGACAAGAATCATATAGTTGCATTTACATATATAGGTTGCATTGCATTGCATGAGTTTCACATGTTCCTACTCATTTATTTTATCTCCTTCAACTAAGCATGAGGACATGCTAATGTTTAAGTGTGGGGAGGTTGATAAAATACTATTTTATGGTTTATAATGTGTTCAATTGTGTGGTTTTATCATGATCTTTACCCACTTATTCATATAATCAGCATGCATTTATATTTCCTTCCTAAAATTATTACACGATTGAAAACTTGCTTCCTAGAGAATTTTAATTATGTATTTTAATTCTCCTCTATTCCATTCGATGCCGTTATCTGTGTGTTAAGTGTTTTAGGCTTTATAGGGCACGAATAAGTTGGAGATTGGAAAGGAAGCTTGCAAAAATGGAAGGAACACAAGAAATTAAGGAGATGACCAGCGAGAAATGACGCGGAGGCGTGGACGACCCGTCCGCGTGGAGAAGCAAAACGCTGAATGACGCGTCTGCATGAATGACGCGATCGCGTGACGTGCGCGATCTGCATAATCTGCAGAATCGCTGGGGACGATTTCGGGCCCTATTCTGCCCCAGTTTTTGGCCCAGAAAAGCATACTAGAGCCAGAGAACATGCAGAGACCAACAACATCATTCATTCCAGATAGTTTTAGTTTTTCAGATCTAGTTTTCCTCTCCTTTAGGTTTTCTCTATACACATTCATAGTTCTTAGGATTTTTAATTGCTTTTTGCATTGGAATATTGAGAAGAGTTGTTACCTCATCAAGGCTTCGTCATTCTAGTTCATTTTCTTTACTTGGCTTTACTCTTCCATGTCCATTAATTTATTTCAATCTTACTGTTGGATTATTTTAGAATTTATCAATACAAGAGTTATTTTTATTTTTAATTAATTTCTTTGAGTTTTATTTATCATGTCTTCCTTTAATTCCCTTTCCTTGTTATGAATTCCACATTCACAATGAGCGAGTAGTTCCCTAACTTGTTGGGGAGTTGATTGAAAATAACCCTTGAGTTGGAGTGCTCAAGGGAGAAATTGTAATTGGGTTTATTATTGGTTTGCTCTCTAGTCACTAACGCCAGTCCTTCCAAGTAAGCGGATTGGGACTTGTGAATAGACACAGCATTCCAACTTGTTTGACTTTCCCTTACCTAGTAAGGGATAACTAAACAGAACAACCCCAATTATCAATTAATCTTGAAAGTACTGCAACAAGAATAGGGCTTCCAACTAATCTACTCCCAGTCAAGGCTTTTATTTAAATTACATTAATTCTCTGATTTAATTTCCTATCATTCAACTCAAATCTTTTTTGAAAACCATCTGATTAATAAAATAGCACACTTTCCTGCAACTCGTTGGGAGACGACCTGGGATTCATACTCCCAGCATTTTAACTTTAATTTCTGTGACATCCTTTTAAATTGATAAGCAGATTTCTGGTTGGTTGAGAACTATACTTGCAACGCATATCTTATAACAATTCTTAACTCGCCAATTTCTGCCATGTCAGCTAGTTTTGAAAATGCATCAGCTCGGGCATTCTGCTCCCGAGGTATGTGTCGAACTTTATATTCCCCGAATTGTCTGAGCTATTTTCTGTTTTTGTCCAGGGTCCCCTAAATTGTTCGAGCTGTTCTCTGGTTTTGTCCAGGGTCCCCTGAATTATCCGAGCTGTTCTCTGGTTATGTCCAGGGTCCCCAGAAGAATAATGAATCCATAAAAGCTTATAAAAGGGCGCAGAGGGCGACTGCTGCCAGAAATGCTGCTGTCTAGGCGGCTGGGGAGGGATCCTCCCAAGTGCGCGAGAAGCCATCGGTGCAGAGTTTCGCCGGGGTGAAGAAGGTGATCCCTACACCCTGAGTTCGTTTGGCAGATCCTCACGTCACCTCTGCTGCTCCTTCTGTTGCTCCTCCCAATAAAAAACAAAAGACTGCTGAGCCTTTTGACCTCGATGCTCCAGATTTTAATGCTATTGAGTTCGTGGATCAACAAATCGGTCCTTATGGCACTCTCTCCATGGACGATGTGTCCATCCTCCATCACTTGGAATTCATGGCCCAAAATCATGTGAAGATGGCGTACATGTCGGCTGCCATATATCAGACTGCTCAGAATCTCCCTCTCCATGCTACTAAAGCGTTTATGGAGGAGGCAAAATAGGAGTTTGATCGAATGAAGGAGCTGAAGGAGGAGCTTGAGACGAAGGTAGCCAAGCTGGAGAAGGACTTGAAGAATGAGGAGGCGAGTTCCCAGTCATTGGCGGCTTCTTTGAGATTGGCTGAGGACGCAGTCCTGATGCACAAGGATAGTTATGTTACCTCTTATCGGGAGGTGCTGCGCCTGATGGAGGATCTCGACCATGCCCGGGAAGATTATTCTGAGCTTCAAGGTCATCTCGTTGGTAGCGTGGCTGCTGCTTACGAGAACTTGAAGGATCAAGTTCGGGTCATTGCTCCCGAGGCCGACCTCACCCTTTTTAGCCTGGATAATATTGTCAGGGATGGCAAGATTGTCTCTGATGATGAGGGTGATGATGATGATGTCGTTCCTCCTGTGTCTTCTACCAAAGTGCCGACCTCTTCGGTTCCCCCGGCTGTGCCTGACCCGGATTGCCAGATCCTGAATCGGGAGGATGGAACTGTGGATGCTGTGCCGATCCAGACTCGCCCTCCTTCTCCTTGTCCTGATGCTGCCAAGAAAGCTCCTGATGCTTGTTGATCTTTTCTTAACATTTTGTGTAGTTGGCCCGGCTTGTGGGCTTTTTTAGAACTTTTTTATTTATTTTCTGATACTTCTTAGTTCCTTATCTAGCAACTTTTATTTTAAAAAACAAACAATAGCTCGCTATCTTTTTGATAGTAGTCTTTGGTGGCCTTTCGAGGCCTTATAACTCTGTAAAAAGTAGTTTTTTGACTAGGCATCTTTCTTGTTTTCCGCTGATGTCGAAATCTTTGCGGCTCGACCTCCTTGGGTTGTTTTTGTTTTGTTATTTGTAGCTTGAATCCTTTGAGGTCGTGGTTGTGGGGGTCCAACTTGTATCTTTGGTTTTTGTTGCTTTGTATGCTTTCTTAACGTTGGTCCCCTTCTAAGCTATTTTCGTAATCCTGTGTCTTGGACCTTTGCTAGGTCTCCTTCAAGGATTACTTTTATAACTTGTTTTGTAGGAGTTCGACTTCGTTAGGTCGACCTCTTTCTAAGTTATTTTTGTAATCCTCTTTCTTGGACCTTTGTCAGGTCTCTTTCAGGGATTACTTTGATAACTTTCCAATTGTAGGAGTCCGACTTAGTTATATCGGTCTCCTTTAAGTTATTTGTAGTCCTCCTTCTTGGATTTTTGTCAGATCTCTTTGAGGGACTACTTTGATAACTTTTAAGTAGTAGGAGTCCGACTTTGTTATATCGGTCTCCTTTAAGTTATTTTTGTAATCCTCTTTCTTGGACCTTTGTCAGGTCTCTTTCAGGGACTACTTTTTATAACTTGTTAGTAGTAGGAGTCCGATTTCGTTAGGTCGACCTCTTTCTAAGTTATTTTTGTAATCCTCTTTCTTGCACCTTTGTCAGGTCTCTTTAAGGGATTACTTTGATAACTTTCCAGTTGTAGGAGTCCGACTTAGTTATATCGGTCTCCTTTAAGTTATTTGTAGTCCTCCTTCTTGAATTTTTGTCAGATCTCTTTGAGGGACTACTTTGATAACTTTTAAGTAGTAGGAGTCCGACTTCGTTATATCGGTCTCCTTTAAGTTATTTTTGTAATCCTCTTTCTTGGACCTTTGTCAGGTCTCTTTTAGGGACTACTTTTTATAACTTGTTAGTAGTAGGAGTCCGATTTCGTTATATCGGTCTCCTTTAAGTTATTTTTGTAATCCTCTTTCTTGGACCTTTGTCAGGTCTCTTTCAGGGACTACTTTTTATAACTTGTTAGTAGTAGGAGTCCGATTTCGTTATATCGGTCTCCTTTAAGTTATTTTTGTAATTCTCTTTCTTGGACCTTTGTCAGGTCTCTTTCAGGGATTTCTTTTATAACTTTTCATTTTGGGATAACTTTGTCATGTTGAGCCCTTCTAAGTTAAAGTAATCCTCTTTAATAGGGTTGGCCAGACCTCTTTCCAGGGTTTACTTATAACTTGGGTTGACTTGGTCCGACTTCTCAACGTCGGCCAGTCTTTAAGTTATTATTTTAGCGATCCGTAAGACCTCGTTAGGTTCTTTTTTAGATCACTTTCGATAACTTCTTACATTATTCTGTGCTCATCTTTGCCGATTTGTAGAAAGTAGTTGTCATCTCTAGATCGTCCTTTGGGTGAATCGCGTTTTCACCTTTATCGGACGATTTGTTGTTATCGTGATCGTGCAGTGAAATTGTTTTTCACTTTCTGCCGATCTGTCGCTTTATAATCGGACGATGAATGCTTCAGATTAATGCGTCTTGAAATCTTTGTAGAACACATCTAAAATGTACTTTATTTAAAAGAAAAGTGCAAATATATACATATGGGATTGTCTGGGTCTCAACTTGGTGCCTCATTAAAAAACCTTTTTAGGAAAAAGAGTGCATCCAATGATGAGATATTTTATCTCTTCTAACTGTAGTACCTTCTTAGGTTGCAGGCGTGCCATGACCTGGGAAGCTCTCGCCCATCGAGTTCAGACAGTCTGTAGTAGCCCTTCCCAAGTACTTCTACAACTCGGTAGGGTCCTTTCCAGTTTGCTGCCAGCTTTCCCTCTCCTGGTCGAATTGTTCCGATATCATTTCGAATTAGGATGAGATCATTCTCTGCAAAACTTTTTGGCACTACCTTTTGATTATATCTGGAAGCCATTCGGCGTTTTAGAGCTTCTTCCCTGATCCGGGCTCTTTCTTGGATTTCGGGTAACAAGTCGAGCTCTTCTCTCTGAAGTTGGGGGTTTGCTCCCTCATTGTAGTGAACTACTCTAAGCGACCCTTCTTCAATCTCTACTGGAATCATCGCCTCTATTCCGTATGCTAATCGGAAGGGGGATTCCTTCGTGGTGGAATGTGGCATTGTTCGGTATGCCCACAGGACCTGTGGAAGCTCTTCTGCCCAGGTTCCCTTTGCATCTTGTAATCTCCGTTTTAATCCGGCCAATATGACTTTGTTAGCAGCTTCGGCCTGCCCATTGGCTTGTGGATGTTCGACAGAGGTGTACTGGTGCTTTATATTCAAGTCGGCTACTAGTTTTCTGAAGCCTGCATCTGTGAATTGGGTGCCATTGTCTGTGGTTATTGAATATGGAACCCGAACCTTGTGACAATGTTTCTATATAAGAGTTTCCGGCTTCTTTGAGCGGTGGCATTGGCCAGGGGCTCTGCCTCGATCCACTTTGTAAAGTAATCTACCCCTACTATGAGGAATTTAACTTGTCCTGATCCCTGTGGGAATGGACCGAGAAGATCGAGTCCCCATTTTGCAAACGGCCAAGGTGAGGTCACGTTGATGAGCTCTTCTGGCGGGGCGATGTGAAAGTTGGCATGTTTCTAACATTGTGGACATGTCTTTACAAATTCTGTGGCTTCTTTCTGTAGAGTTGTCCAATAAAATCCCGCTCGGAGTACTTTTTTGGCGAGAGCTCGTGCTCCGAGATGATTGCCACAAATACCGCCGTGTATTTCTTCTAGCACTTCCTTTGTGTTGGAGGTTGGTACACATTTTAGTAGAG
Source organism: Arachis hypogaea (assembly GCF_003086295.3). Classification (NCBI taxonomy): domain Eukaryota; kingdom Viridiplantae; phylum Streptophyta; class Magnoliopsida; order Fabales; family Fabaceae; genus Arachis; species Arachis hypogaea. The sequence goes on along the minus strand of NC_092052.1, from coordinate 68,939,668 downwards.
GTGTTGAGATTCCTCTTTTGTACAGGATGTTGTTTATGATGGTGTAGTACTGTGCCTCCCTTTTTAACCTCTTTGCCTCATTTTCTTCTGTGGGGAGCGTTCCTGTTCCGAGGTAGTTGGCTATAGGGGTCATCCATCTTTGGTCCTGATTTGTTATGGTCAAGACTTTTTCCTCTTTCGAGATTGACGGGTTCTGCAGCATTTCCTGGATGAGGCTTCTATTGTTGCCGCCTGGTTTGGTGCTGGCTAGTTTTGAGAGTGCGTCAGCTCGGGCATTTTGTTCGCAGGGTATGTGGCAGATCTTATATTCCCCTATTTGTCCGAGCTGTTCCTTGGTTTTATCTAAATACTTTTTCATGGTGGGATCTTTGGCTTGGTAGCTCCCTGTTATTTGTGATGTAACCACTTGTGAATCGCTATAAATGTTGAGTTTTTGAGCTCCGACTTCTTTAGCCAGCTTCAAACCAGCTAATAATGCTTCATATTCCGCCTGGTTGTTTGAGGCAGGGAACCCGAACTTGAGGGAGAGCTCAACTTGGGTTCCTTGGTTGCGTTCTATTATCACGCCCGCACCACTTCCAGTTTTATTTGAAGAACCGTCCACGTAAAGATTCCATTCTGTGGGGGTTTCTAGGGCATCTGTGAATTCTGCGATAAAATCGGCCAGATACTGTGATTTAATGGCCGTCCGAGCTTCATATTGGAGATCAAATTCTGACAACTCGACTGCCCATTGTAAAATTCTGCCTGCTAGATCTGTTTTCTGCAATATTCCTTTTATGGGCTGATTAGTTCGAACCTTAATGGTGTGAGCCTGGAAGTACGGGCGGAGTCGTCGAGAAGTTAAGATAAGAATATAGGCAAATTTTTCTATTTTCTGGTAGTTCATCTCGGATCCCTGTAGTGCCTTGCTAATGAAATAGACGGGTTGTTGCCCATTTTTGTCTTCTCTGACTAGTGCTGAGGCTATTGCCCGATTCCCTACTGCGAGATATAATATGAGCGGTTCTCCTTCTCATGGTCGAGATTGGATAGGTGGCCGTCCTAAGAATTCCTTGAAGTCTTTGAAGGCTTGCTCACATTCTGTTGTCCATTCGAACTGTTTTCCCTTTCTTAGAGTGGCATAGAAGGGGAGAGATCTTATCGCAACTCCTGCTAAAAATCGGGATAGGGCGGCCAATCTCCCGTTGAGTTGTTGTACTTCTTTGACACAGGCTGGGGTCTTCATGTTGAGTATGGCTTGACATTTGTCTGGATTTGCTTCAATTCCCCTTTGTATGAGCATGAAACCTAAGAATTTGCCTGCTTCTACTGCGAAGGTACATTTTGCGGGATTGAGTCGCACGTTGTGTTTCCTTATGGTGTCAAATACTTGAGCCAAGTCAGATAATAATGTATCTTCGGTTTGTGTTTTTATCAACATGTCATCCACATAAACTTCCATAATTTTTCCGATGTGATATGAGAAGACTTTATTCATTAGCCTTTGATAAGTAGCTCCTGCGTTCTTGAGACCGAAAGGCATCACGATGTAGCAGTAGTTTGCCTTTGGTGTTAAGAACGAAGTCTTTTCCTTATCTGGTGGGTACATGGGGATTTGGTTGTATCCCGAGTATGCGTCCATAAATGAGAGATATTTATATTCAGAGGAAGCATCTACCAGGGCGTCAATACTTGGGAGTGGGTATGGATCTTTTGGACAAGCTTTGTTGAGATCAGTGTAATCGGTGCACATTCGCCACTTCCCATTTGATTTTTTCACCAAGACGACATTGGCTAGCCATAGCGGGTATTTAACTTCTCTTATAAATCCGGCTTCGAGTAGTGCTTGTACTTGCTCTTCCACAGCCTGGGATCGCTCTGGCCCAAGCTTTCTTCATCTCTGCTGTACCAGTCGAGATCCTGGGTAGACCGCCAACTTGTGGCACATTAGCTTATGGTCTATGCCTGGCATGTCCGCGGCTTTCCATGCAAAGAGGTCAACATTATCTCGTAAGAATTGTATTAGCAATTCTTTTAAATCTCCTTTGAGGATTGTGCCGATATTAGTTGTTTTTTCCGAGGTGTCCCCGATCTGAATTTTTTCTATCTCGCCCTCTGGTTGGGGGCGAAGATCTTCTCGTCGTTGGACTCCGCCCAACTCGATTGCGTGGAACTCTTCTCCTTTACCTCTGAGGTTTAGGCTTTCGTTATAACACTGACGTGCCATCTTTTGGTCAGCTTTTATCGTGGCTATCCCTTTTGGAGTTGGGAACTTCATACATAGGTGTGGGGTCGAGACTATTGCGCCGAGTTGGTTGAGTGTTGTCCGACCTATGAGAGCATTGTAAGCTGAACTTACATCGACTATGATTTAGTCTATTTTGAGGGTCCTGGATTGGTCTCCTTTTCCGAAGGTTGTATGTAGTGATATATATCCTAGTGGTCGAACCGGGGTATCTCCTAACCCGAACAGACTGTTTGGATATGCCTTAAGCTCTTTTTCTTCTAAGCCGAGTTTGTCAAAGGCTATCTTGAATAAGATGTCGGCAGAACTCCCTTGGTCTATTAAGGTGCGGTGTAGGTTGGCGTTTGCCAATATGATGGTGATGACCATGGGATCGTCGTGTCCTGTGATGATGCCGGACGCGTCCTCCTTAGTGAATGTTATCGCTGGGATGTTGAGTGCTTCCTCCTCTCCTTCGACATGATATACTTCTTTGAGATACCTTTTGCGGGAAGATTTGGAGATCCCTCCTGCTGCGAATCAGTCATGTATCATGTCGACATGTCTTTCTGGTGTCCGAGGTGATCGTTCTGTTCGCTCGGTATCTTCATCCCTTCGTCTTTTTCTTTGATCATCATCTCGGGTGGCCAGGAATCGATCTAATTTTCCTTCCCTTACCAATTTTTCTATGATATTTTTTAAGTCGAAGCATTCGTTGGTGGCGTGTCCTTTGACCCTATGATATTCACAATATTCCTTCCGATTTTCTCCTCCCCTTTTTCCTTTGAGGGGCCTTGCTGGGGGAATTTTTTCTGTATGGCAGACTTCTTTGTATATTTCGACTAGGGATGCTATGAGGGGAGTATAATTATGGTATTTTTTAATTTTCTCCCCTTGTCGGTCTTCTCTTCGTTTAGATTCTTTGTCTTTGTCACGGTAGGAGGCCCCCGATTTTGAGGTCTCTCCTAACCGAGCATTTTCTTCCATGTTGATGTATTTTTCTGCCCGTTCCTGCACTTCGTCTAAGGAGGTCAGGTACTTTTTTGATATAGACTGGCTGAAAGGTCCCTCTCGTAGGCCATTGATAAGTCCCATGATGGCGGCCTCTGTGGGTAAGCTTTGTATGTCCATGCATGTTTTGTTGAATCTTTCCATGTAGCTGCGGAGGCTCTCCCGATCTCCTTGCTTGATCCCTAGTAGACTGGGGGCATGTTTAGCTTTATCTTTCTGAATGGAGAATCTGGCGAGGAACTTTCCAGCCAGATCGTCGAAGTTTGAGATGGACTTGGGAGGTAAGCTGTCGAACCATCTGATCGCCGTCTTTGTGAGGGTTGTTGGAAAGGCTTTGCAGCGAACGGCATCTGAGGCATTGGTAAGGTACATTTTGCTTCTGAAATTGCTCAGATGATGGTTGGGATCGGTGGTGCCGTCGTACAAAATCATATCCGGGAGTTTGAAGTCTTTTGGAATTTTGGTTTTCATAATTTCCCTGGTGAATGGATCCTGTTCTTTGCGTGAGCTTTACTCAGGAGTGACTCGAGGGGCTTTTAATTTGAGATCGGCTTCTAACTGCTGTAACTTGTCTTCCAATTCTTGACGTCTCCATATCTCTCTTTGTAGATCCTTTCCGACCTCTCGTTGTTGTTGAGTTTCTTTCTCGAGTTGCTTTAAACGGTCTTGAAGTGCGTCTATTATCCCTGGATTTGATGAGTCTTTGTCTCCGTTGGATTCCGGAGTATCCTTTAGCGTGGTGTCTGCGTTCTTGTGCGGTGTTCTGTTTTCCAGATCTGAATTGTGGTCGTTGTCATGGCCGTCTGTCATGGTGTTGGGATGACTTCCAGGTCCCCGGCAACGGCGCCAATGTTCCGTGGGTTACCTGAAACTGGAGGTCGATCTCGGACGAAATCTTCTGTACTGGTCGGAGCCAATGTGTCCGGTCAGTGGATGATGTCCGGAGTGGGTGCGTCCGATTTGTTGGATTAGCTGCACTGCTGATCCTTCGTTACCGGAAGGTGGGGGGTACCTGCAAGAGACTCCGATGCTTAAGTTAGCATGGGTATTAAGCAGGTTTATTGTAGAATCAGAGTATGAGCTATACCTGGGTGCTCCAGTGTATTTATAATGGTGAGATGTGACCTTTTGGATAAGATAAGTTAGTTATCTTATGTTATCTTTATCTTTGAGTTGAGGTCAGCGTATCTTTCAGCGGAACCGCCTTCATCTCTACAGGCTTAAGCCGCCTTAGGATTCGGGTCGTGCTCCTCTATTTGGGCCCTTAACTGGGCTCTCCTATCGATTTGGTCGAGCTCTTTGAGAAGAGGTCGAATCGTCTGACCTGAAGAGGTTGGTCGCTTTATCTCGAATCATCCCAGGTCGGATAGCTCGACCCAGGGTATGAACAGGAATGCATTGGGAAATGTTGCCATGCAACATTAGAAGAATGACACGCTTGGAAATCGAACCAAACCCATCATAAAGTTGATGATCCTTGTGCTATTCCCATGCTAAACCCCATCCATTCATCACACAACCACTCCATCAATCCACACCTTTCATTCACTCACCATCTCCCTATATAAGTTATTCTTATTCCATACTCCCTTTCACATTCCAATTTTCATCCTTTACACTTCCCACTCTCGGCACCCAGCTCCCTTTTTACCCATCAAAGACACACTCCCCACCTTCACATATCAACTCCTACTCATGGTGTCATCGAGCTCCAAGAGGCAAAAAAGGAAGGAACTGGTGGAGAGCATCCCTTTCGATGAAGGGAAATTCAAAACTGCATTCCATGAACTCGAATTCAAACGGATAAAGCTCAAAAAGATATTGCCTGAGTTAACATTCCAGTTTAACGAGGATGAATGCCCACATATTCGAGAGAAGATTGAACAAAGGGGCTGGCAAAGGCTCACGAACCCAGAAGCAAGGATAAATGCAAACCTCATTAAAGAGTTCTATGCAAATATGGTCAGAGAAGACAAAACCAAGGCCCCCACCTTCAAAAGTTATGTGAGAGGAACAGAGGTGGACTTTAGCCCCAATGCCATAACAAGGACTCTTCAGCTGAAATCGCCACATTTTAATGAGCCCAGTTATCATGTAAGAATAAGTAATGGCCCCGACAATGATGAACTTGAAGAAATTGTGAACGATATGTGTGTTATAGGATCTGACTGGGAAAGGTATTCGGATAGGAGACCCCGGTTCATCAGGAGAGGAGACCTCATCCCGGAAGCCAAGGGATGGTTTGAGTTCGTGAGGAGATCTATCCTCCCAGCCGCGAACAATTCTGAGGTTAACACTACTCGAGATACTATGGTACATTGCTTAATAGAGGGTGGAGGCATCAATGTGCACGAGATTATAGCTGAGGGGATTCAAGAGTTAGCCGAGAAGAATGATCCAAGTGTTAGACTTTGGTACCCTAGCACCATCCTTAGACTATGTACGAAAGCCAAGGTAGTCTTCCAGGATAGCAATCCAAGTTGGGTAAACCCTGGAAGGTCAGTCACGCTACAGCGAATAACTTATGTGGCACCCGCCCAACAACAAAGAAGGCCTCAAATAGGGAAAAGAACATCACAAGAGGGACCTCACCGAGAAGAATCTCATCAAGAAGAATACCAGCAAGAAGAGTACTATGATCCAACCAACATCAACTTGAATCACATTCACAGAGCCATTGAGGAGCTAGCAAGGATTTATATAGAGGGACAAGAACAACAACTGCACATTCAAGCCCAAAGGATGGATCGTCAAGAAGAATTGCTCTCTAATTGGATGGGTCAGCAAAGGGAGTGGCAGAAGCAACAAATGGAGCAACAACAGGAGCAATACTCCCAGCTCACTCAAGCCATCAATCAAGTGACTGAAAGGCAAGAGCGTCAAGACAAACGCCTTCAAGAACTCAACCAACGTCAGCTAGCTCAAACAAAAGCATTCAATGAGTTCAGCGTGCTCAATGAGGGACGACAACTACATAGGGAAGAGTTCAGCATAAACACTCAAGCCAAGTTGAACTATATGTCTGGGCATATGCATAATTTGCACTCTGCAATCCCTAGGTATGATACAGTCCAAAAAGATCTAACAGAACAAGAGGAAAGGAAGGTGAAATAGCAGAAGGAAACATTGAAAAAGAAGATGGAAGATGCTGGCTTCTGGAAAAAGTTGATTGGAAAAAGCAAGGGAAGTGGGGGTTCAAGCACTCAAGAAAGACACAAAGAGGACAAACAAGAGGGAGAACATGAGCACTCCCATGAGTAAAAGGTGGTGGAGTTCCCTCTTTGTCCCATCTTTTTCAAGTTTTAAATAAGGAAAATCATGTATGAAATAGAACATGTTTCCATGGTAGTTTAGGATTTTAAATTCTGCCTTTAAGTTTTTACTGCTTAGGTCCATGCTAGTTGTGCCAAATTATCTACTGCATTTTCACCTTGCTTACTTGTATGCTTGTCCTTTGAAGTCAAATAAAAAGAGATGTTATGAAAGACCAGAGTGATGTTCAATTTATGGATTAAAGTTCTTAAGCTTGTGGTGTAGTAATTACTTAGCTAAGTTGGTTCACCAACAAGGTAGGAAGGCAACTATCTGTCCTGAATCATATGCTTGAAACACACCCCATGAGACTAGCTACATAACAAGATCCTAATTAGAAAAAAATAAAGAAAAATGAAAGTTGAGAAATAAAGAAAAAGAATAAGAAATAAGGCTAGGCGCCAAGGGTTGAACCTTAAGGTATGTGTCTGTGGTGCTCCTGTGCAAAGGATATACTTGGATGAATAAGCTCTCAGGGGTGCCTTATCACTTGGTAACTTGGGTTAACTAACCCGGGATTATCAGGTGAAAGTCCACTATCAAGAGTAACCTTTGCTACAGAACACTTAGTAACCCAAAGAGATACTGGACACCAAGGCCTCAAGTAAGAAAATAACAAACCATGTGCCTGTGGTGTGTATGTATGGGGGAAAGAGACTTGAGGGAGTAAGTCCTTAGGGGTGTCTTAACACCCAGCACCTTGTACCAACTGGTTCGGGAGTGCTGGCTGAAAGCTTATCTTAAAGAGTCGCACCCTTACAAAGCACCTAGTCTAAAGAACACAATCAAACCCTGAAAAGAAAAAGGGATCAATAAATAAAAGTCTCATAGGGTGCAATCAAGTGAGTATTCAAGGGCATGGTAAAGGTCTGAAAGCCAATAAAAGAATGAACCTAAGTTGCTATGCATGAAACCCCATAAAACCAAGGACGTGACTTCCACAATAATGATTCATTTCTCTTGTCATTTCATTCATCATTCTTATGTTTCAGTACTTACTTAGGGACAAGCAAGCTTTAAGTTTGGTGTTGTGATGCTAGGGCATTTTGGCCAGTTTTACTGACCTTTTCTTTACTGTTTTAGGGTAGTTTCATGCATTTTCTTAGTTAATAAGCAAGTTTTGGGTAGATAATCACTTACATCTTGATTCAAGCAAACATTGTGAATTTCATGTGATTTTATGATAATTATGCATGAATTGAATGACAAATTGGATAATGCATGTCTCATAACTTGGATTAGAGCTTTGATGCACTTTATTTGCTTGATTTCAGGACAAAGGAAGCAAGGAAGAGCCACATTAGCAGCCACGTTAATCTAATTAACGTGACCACTAACGTGGAATGGGAATAAACTTGCAACGTTGATGAGAAAAGTGATTGCCAATAACGCCTTCGAAATCATCGTGTTCCACGTTAATTACCACATTAACTACATTAACGTGGTAGTTAACGTGGAGAGAAAGGGAGCTCCAGCGTTAGTGGTAAAAGTGAATACCACTAACGCTCCAAATTGGCAATTAGCCACGTTAAGAGTCACGTTAACTTAGTTAACATGAACTCTAACGTGGAAAGGAAGACCATGCCAACGTTAGTGACACTCACCTTTGTCACTAACGTTGGACTGAGCCCAATTGGCCATGTTAAGAGTCACGTTAACTACATTAACGTGAACTCTAACGTGGGAGGAGCAAGGAGTCGCCAACGTTAGTGACACTCACCTTTGTCACTAACGTTGGACCAAGCCACTATGAGCCACGTTGGCTGCCACGTTAATTGCATTAACGTGGAAGCTAACGTGGAGGAAGGAATGATGAGCCAACGTTAGTGACACCCACCTTTGTTACTAACGTTAGAGATGGCTATCACCACAATGTTAGTGGCCACGTTAAGACAATTAACGTGAGGCACTAACGTGAGAAGGGGCATTTGGAGCGTTAGTGACAAAGGTAAGTGTCACTAACGCTCTCGAGGCTAAGGCATGCCCACGTTGAGAGCCACGTTAGTTATACTAACGTGGACTCTAACGTGATAAAAGGGGGGCTAAGAGCAACGTTATTGGCAAAGGTAAATGCCAATAACGCTTGCGATGGACTAAGAGGCAACGTAAGTGGTCACGTTAGTGCCACTAACGTTGAAGTTAACATGAACCATCTTGGGCTAGGAACGTTAGTGAAAAAGGTGATCGTCACTAACATTCTCGAACCCACATTTTCACTTAACGTTAACGCCACTAACGTCCTAGCTAAAGTCCATGCCTACTTCACACTTTCTTTGCAAGTAAAGCTGAGCCCACTGAAGATTCCAAACTGCTTCAAACTCAAGATCCAAAGGCCCATATCCAAAGACTTGAAGAGCCAACTAGAAGATCAGAAGAGTAGTATATATAGGAGTAGTTTTGAACTAGAGAGAGCTTTTGGCATTGGGAGAACTACTCTCTGTATAATTTTACTTTCTCTACAACTTCTAGTTTTACTTTCAGAATGTATTCTCCATCTTTGCTTTCCATTCCCAGAGCTATGAACAACTAAACCCCTTTTATTGGGTTAGGGAGCTCTGTTGTAATTTGATGGATCAATAATAGTTTTCATTATTCTTCTTCTTTCTTTTCTCTTGATTTTACTAGAAAGCTTTCAATCTTCATCCAATTGGGTTGTTGTCTTGGAAAAGAAGCTATTCATACTTGGATCTCTTCGGAACCTTGGAAGAGGATGAAGAGATCATACTATAAATGCTTTCTCATGTTGGACCAAATTGGGGTTTGGATGGATATAGTGACATATAATCCTACCAACACTTTGATTTGGGAATACATATGGTATAATCAGTGACCACTCTTCATCTCTTTTCATGAGCAATTAGACTAAGAAATTGGCTATCGATCAAGATTTGAGAGATTGAATTACCAAGGAATTGGAATTCAATCACTTAAGATTGCCAAGGAGATCAATGAATGCATTGATTGAGGAAGAGATGAAGATGAATTTGATCCGGAGAATACAACATCTCCTGAGCCTAATGAATTCCCCATTTCTGATCTTACCCATTCTCTTTACTTTCTGCCATTTACTTTTATGTTCATTTCCCCAATTCGCCATTTAAGATTCTGCAATTTAATTTCCGCCATTTACGTTTTGCTTTTTAATTCCAGCATTTACATTTTCTTTTATTTACTTTCCCGCCATTTAATTTCCTGCAATTCTCAAATCAAATTCTGCTTAGCTCAACTAGAACATTCCTCCGATTAAAGTTGCTTGACCAATCAATCCTTGTGGGATTCGACCTCACTCTATTATGAGTTTTTACTTGACGACAATTCGGTATACTTGCCGAGGGAGAATTGTTGAGAGACAAGTTTCCGTGCATCAGCGTCCGTGTCTTTGTTTGGTGTTCTGTCCACCAACCAGAATTGTGATCATTGTCATGCCATGGTGATGGGATAACTTCCAGGTTCCCTGACAACGGCACCAATATTCCGTGGGTTACCTAAAACTGTAGGTCGATCTCGGACGAGATCTTTTGTGCTGGCTGGCGCTGATGTGTCCGACTAGTGGGTGGTAGCCGGAGCCGCCGCGTCTGACCTGTTGGACTTGTTGGTGATGCTGATCCTTCATCACCGGAGGGTGGTGGTACCTGCAAGGGACTCCGATGCTTAAGTTAGAAAGGGTATTAAGCAGGTTTTTAGTAGAATCAGAGTATGAGTTATACCTGGGTGCTCCAGTGTATTTATAATGGTGTGGAGTGACCTTTCTGGAGATAAGATAGTTATCTTATCTTATCTTATCTTTAAGTGAGGTCATCTTATCTTCTGGGGAACCGCCCTTATCTTTCTAAGCTTTAACTGCCTTTAGATTGGGCTGTGTCGCTTTATTTGGGCCTTCTTTGGGCTTCTCTGGCGATTTGGCCGAGCTCTTTGAGAAGAGGTCGGTAATGGTCCAGCTTTCCAAGAGGTCGGTCATGGGCCAACCTTCTAAGAGGTCGGCCAACCCTCTAAGAGGTTGGCCAACCCGGTCCTTTATAGCTTGAACCGATGTATGAACAGAATGCATATGTGCTGTGAATGAAAAAGGCATACATGAGTGTTAGTGAAGAATAAATGATGGGAAGTTAGGATTGCATATTTTTGTTATTGGATTGATAATGGTTGAGTGGGAAACTTAAACTAATCAAGGATTCAATTGAATTAGTCCACTTGGCCATATCTATCCCACCTTGTCCCTAACCCCATTAAAACCCTATGAAGTCCTTATGATAATTGCATTCATGCATCACTTATTTGTTGATTGTTAGATGAAAAGCAAATCCTTGAAAGCATGATTAGAGGAGATTTGAGTGAATTGACCCTAAACACCGAGTGATGAGAGTGTATGCACACCTAGTGAGGGTTTAATTACTCAATTCTATGTTTCCACCTCACTTATCATGTATTCTTGCAAGTTGCTTCATTTTGAAACTTGAATCAATTATTTGGATCTTGATTGTATCGAATTACTTCTTTGCATAGCCCTATATGTCCATAATCTTGCTTGGAAATTTGTTTGTTTGTTTTCACCAATTTCATAGGATACTATAAATACACAGATATATATAGTATATAGTATACTTGCATGCATATAGATAGTTACATTCAATAAGTTGGTTACTGGTGGACGAAATTGTGAACCAGTCTCTTTGTACTTGTGTGAAATATAATAATTGGCTCTATTTGAATTCACAACTCCGTTCAACTGACCAGCAAGTGTACTGGGTCGTCCAAGTAATAAACCTTACGTGAGTAAGGGTCGAATCCACAGAGATTGTTGGTATGAAGCAAGCTATGGTCACCTTGTAAATCTCAGTCAGGCGGATTAAACATGATACTTGATTAGATTAAAATAAACAAAAAAAGGGGATAGAATACTTATGTAGATTCATTGGTAGGAATTTCAGATAAGCGAGTGGAGATGCTTTTCGTTCCTCTGAACCTCTGCTTTCCTGCTATCTTCATCCAATCAGTCTTACTCCTTTCCATGGCTGGCTTTATGCAAGGGCATCACCGTTGTCAGTGGCTACATCCCCTCCTCTCAGTGAATAATATGCTCACGCACCCTGTCACGGCACGGCTATTCATCTGTCGGTTCTCGATCATGCTGGAATAGGATTCACCCTCCTTTTGCGTCTGTCACTAACGCCCAACAATCGCGAGTTTGAAGCTCGTCACAGTCATTCAATCATTGAATCCTACTCGGAATACCACAGACAAGGTTTAGACTTTCCGGATTCTCTTGAATGCCGCCATCATTCTAGCGTACGCCACGAAGATTCTGATTAGGAGATCTAAGAGATATTCATTCTAGCTTAATTCATGTAGAACAGAAGTGTTCGTCAGGCACGCGTTCATAAGGGAGAAGGATGATGAGCGTCACATAATCATCACCTTCATCACGTTCTTGGGTGCGAATGGATATCTTAGAAGCGAAATAAGATGAATTGAATGGAAAACAGTAGTACTTTGCATTAATCTTTGAGGAACAGCAGAGCTCCACACCTTAATCTATGGAGTGTAGAAACTCTACCGTTTGAAAATACATAAGTGAAGGTCCAGGCATGGCTGAGATGGCCAGCCCCCTATGATCTAAGAACCAGGCGTCCAAAGATGCCTAATACAATAGTAAGAGGTCCTATTTATAATAAACTAGCTACTAGGGTTTACATGAGTAAGTAATTGATGTACAAATCCACTTCCGGGGCCCACTTGGTGTGTGCTTAGGCTTGGACTTGAGTGTTACACGTGCAGAGGCCATTTGTGGAGTTGAACGCCAGTTTCTGTGCCAGTTTGGGCGTTCAACTCTGGTTTTGGATCCTTTTCTGGCGCTGGACGCCAGATTTGGGCAGAAGGCTGGCGTTGAACGCCAGTTTACGTCGTCAATTCTTGGCCAAAGTATGGACTATTATATATTGCTGGAAAGCCCTGGATGTCTACTTTCCAACGCAATTAGAAGCGCGCCATTTCGAGTTCTGTAGCTCCAGAAACTCCACTTTGAGTGCAGGGAGGTCAGAATCCAACAGCATCAGCAGTCCTTTTTCAACCTCTGAATCTGATTTCTGCTCAAGTCCCTCAATTTCAGCCAGAAAATACCTGAAATCACAGAAAAACACAAAAACTCATAGTAAAGTCTAGAAATGTGAATTTAACACAAAATCTATTAAAAACATCCCTAAAAGTAACCAGATTCTACTAAAAACATACTAAAAACAATGCCAAAAAGCGTATAAATTATCCGCTCATCACAACACCAAACTTAAATTGTTGCTTGTCCCCAAGCAACTGAAAATCAAGTAGGATAAAAAGAATAGAATATACTATAAATTCCAAACTATCAATGAAACATAGCTCCAATCATATGAGCGGGACTTATAGCTTTTTGCCTCTTGAATAGTTTTGGCATCTCACTTTATCCATTGAGGTTCAAAATGATTGGCATCTATAGGAACTCAGAGTTCAGATAGTGTTATTGATTCTCCTAGTTCAGTATGATGATTCTTGAACACAGCTATTTTATGAGTCTTGGCCGTGGCCCTAAGCACTTTGTTTTCCAGTATTACCACCGGATACATAAATGCCACAGACACATAATTGGGTGAACCTTTTCAGATTGTGACTCAGCTTTGCTAAGGTCCCCAATTAGAGGTGTCCAGGGTTCTTAAGCACACTCTTTGTTTTTGCTTTGGACCTTGACTTTAACCGCTCAGTCTCAAGTTTTCACTTGACACCTACACGCCACAAGCACATGGTTAGGGACAGCTTGGTTTAGCCGCTTAGACCAGGATTTTATTCCTTTAGGCCCTCCTATCCACTGATGCTCAAAGCCTTGGGATCCTTTTTATTTGCCCTTGCCTTTTGGTTTTAAGGGTTATTGACTTTTTCTTTTTCTTTCTATTTTTTTTTTCGCCCTTTTTTTTTTCTGCAAGCTTTGTTCTTTGCTGCTTTTTCTTGCTTCAAGAATCATTTTTATGATTTTTCAGATTATCAAATAACATGTCTCCTAGCCATCATTCTTTCAAGAGCCAACATATTTAACATTCTTAAACAACAACTTCAAAAGACATATGCACTGTTCAATCATACATTCAGAAAACAAGAAGCATTGTCACCACATCAATATAATTAAACTAAGTTCAAGGATAAATTCGAAACTCATGTACTTCTTGTTCTTTTAAATTAAAACAGTTTTTCATTTAAGAGAGGTGATGGATTCATAGGACATTTATAACTTTAAGACAAAGTTACTACTACTAATGATCATGTAATGAAGGCACAAACATAGATAAGCACATAACATAGAAAACGACAAACAGAGAAGGCAAGAACAAGGAATGAATCCACCTTAGTGATGGTGGCGTTTCCTTCTTGAGGAACCAATGATGTCCTTGAGCTCTTCTATGTCTCTTCCTTGTCTTTGTTGCTCCTCCTTCATTGCTTTTAGATCTTCTCTGATTTCATGAAGGATGATGGAGTGCTCTTGATATTCCACCCTTAGTTGCTTCCAATAATTGTGTGGAAGAAAATGTATCCCTTGAGGTATCTCAGAGATCTCTTGATTTGCAGTCAAATGTTCTACCACTGAGCTATAGATCCTTTACATAATTGTTTTACCACACCAAACTTAGAATGTTGCTCGCCCTCGAGCAAAAGAAGAAGGAATAGATGAAGAAGAAGATGTGGAAATAAAAACTAGGATTATGAGGAGGTAAAGTGGGGATCCTGTGGGGTCCACAGATCCTGAGATGATCCTGTGGTGTCCACAGATCCTGAGGTGTCAAGGCATTTACATCCCTGCACCAATTTAGGCATGCAAAATGCCCTTGCACACAACTCTGGGCGTTCAGCGCCAGGTTGGTGCCCCTTTTGGGCGTTCAACACCCCTTTGCTGCCATTTCTGGCGTTGAACGCCAGAACCATGCTTGTTCTGGGCGTTCAGTGCCAGGATGCTCCCATTCTGGGCGTTCAGCGCCAGAACTATGCTCTGTTCTGGCGTTTGAACGCCAGACAGATGCTCCTCCAGGGTGTGATTTTTCTTCTGCTGTTTTTGATTCCGTTTTCAATTTTTATATTTATTTTGTGACTCCACATGATCATGAACCTAAGAAAACATGAAAAACAATAAAAAAATTAGATAAACATTGGGTTGCCTCCCAACAAGCGCTTCTTTAATGTCAATAGCTTGACAGTGGGCTCTCATGGAGCCTCACAGATGTGCAGAGCTTTGTTGAGACTCTCCAACACCAAACTTAGAGTTTGGATATGGGAGTTCAACACCAAACTTAGAGTTTGGTTGTGGCCTCCCAACACTAAACTTAGAGTTTGACTGTGGGGGCTCTGGTTGACTCTGCTTGGAGAGAAGCTTTTCCTGCTTCCTCTCCATGGTTGCAGAGGGAGATCCTTGAGTTTTGAATACAAGGGAGTTCTCATTCCATTGAAGGACTATTTCACCTCTGTCAACATCAATCACAGCTCTTGTTGTGGCCAGGAAAGGTCTTCCTAGGATGATGGATTCATCCTCTTCCTTTCCAGTATCCAGGACTATGAAATCAGTAGGTATGTAAAGGCCCTCAATCTTTACTAATACATCTTCTACTTGTCCATAAGCCTGTCTTCTTGAGCTGTCTGCCATCTCTAGTGAGATTTTAGCAGCTTGCACCCCATAGATTCCCAGTTTCTCTATTACAGAGAGGGGTATGAGGTTTATCCCTGAACCAAGGTCACATAGAGCCTTAAAGATCATGGTGCCTATGGTACAAGGGATTATGAACTTTCCAGGATCCTGTCTCTTCTGAGGCAATGTCAGTTGATCCAGATCACTTAGTTCATTGATGAACAAGGGAGGTTCAACTTCCCAAGCATCAATGCCAAATAATTTGGCATTCAGCTTCATGATTGCACCAAGAAACTTGGCAGTTTGCTCTTCAGTAACATCCTCATTCTCTTCAGAAGAGGAGTACTCATCAGAGCTCATGAAGGGCATAAGGAGGTTCAATGGGATCTCTATGGTCTCTAGATGAGCCTCAGAGTCCTTTGATTCCCCAGAGGGAAGCTCCTTATTGATCAGTGGACGTCCCAGGAGGTCTTCCTCCTTGGGATTCACGTCCTCTCCTCTCCTCACAGGTTCGGCCATGGCGCTTATGTCAATGGCCTTGCACTCTCCTTTTGGGTTCTCTTCTGTATTGCTTGGGAGAGTACTAGGAGGGATTTCAGTGATCCTTTTACTCAGCTGGCCCACTTGTGCTTCCAGATTTCTAATGGAAGACCTTGTTTCATTCATGAAACTTACAGTGGCCTTAGATAGATCAGAGACTAGATTTGCTAAATTAGAAGCATTTTGTTCAGAGTTCTCTGTCTGTTGCTGAGTTGATGATGGAAAAGGCTTGCTATTGCTAAACCTGTTTCTTCCACCATTATTAAAGCCTTGTTGGGGCTTTTGATCCTTCCATGAGAAATTTGGATGATTTTTCCATGTTGAGTTATAGGTGTTTCCATAAGGTTCACCTAAATAATTTACCTCTGCTATTGCAGGGTTCTCAGGATCATAGGCTTCTTCTTCAGAAGATGCCTCTTGAGTACTGTCGGATGCAGCTTACATTCCATGCAGACTCTGAGAAATCATATTGACTTGCTGAGTCAATATTTTATTCTGAGCCAATATGGCATTCAGAGTATCAACGTCAAGAACTCCCTTCTTCATAGGCGTCCCATTACTCACAGGATTCCTTTCAGAAGTGTACATGAACTGGTTATTAGCAACCATGTCAATGAGTTCTTGAGCTTCTGCAGGCATTTTCTTTAGATGAATGGATCCACCTGCAGAAGTGTCTAGTGACATCTTTGATAGCTCAGATAAACCATCATAGAATATATCCAGGATGGTCCATTCTGAAAGCATGTCAGAAGGACACTTTTTGGTCAACTGTTTGTATCTTTCCCAAGCTTCATAGAGAGATTCACCTTCTTTCTGTCTGAAGGTTTGAACATCAGCTCTAAGCTTGCTCAGCTTTTGAGGAGGAAAGTACTTGGCTAAGAAAGCTGTGACCAGCTTATCCCAAGAGTTCAGGCTGTCTTTAGGTTGAGAATCCAACCATAATCTAGCTCTGTCTCTTACAGCAAAAGGGAAAAGCATGAGCCTGTAGACTTCAGGATCTATTCCATTAGTCTTAACAGTATCACATATCTGCAAGAATTCAGTTAAGAACTGAAAAGGATCTTCAGATGGAAGTCCATGAAACTTGCAGTTCTGCTGCATCAGAGAAACTAACTGAGGTTTCAGCTCAAAGTTGTTTGCTCCAATGGCAGGAATGGAGATGCTTCTTCCATGTAAATTGGAATTAGGTGCAGTAAAGTCACCAAGCATCCTCCTTTCATTATTATTATTTTCGCCTGCCATCTCCTCTTCCTGTTCGAAAATTTCTGAAAGGTTTTCTCTAGATTGTTGTATTTTAGCTTCTCTTTAATTTTCTCTTCAGAGTCCTTTCAGGTTCTGGATCTGCTTCCACAAGAATGTTCTTATCCTTGCTCCTGCTCATAATACAAGGAAGAATGGACAGAAAAATGATAATAATAATAATAGAGATCCTTTATACCACAGTATAGGGATCCCTTTGTAAGTAGAAGAAGAGGGGAAGATAAAGGATGTGATGTAAAGGAAGAAACACAACTGTGAGGATTGGAATGTGAGATGAGATGTTAGGATATGAATGAATAAATAGAATGAGATGGGAGAGAAGGAGGGAATTTTCGAATTTTATTTTTGAAAAGGAGTTAGTGATTTTTGAAAATAGTTTTTGAAAAAGTTTAGTATTTTTTCAAATTTTTTTTTTATAAATTAAAATAATTAATAAATTAAAAAGAAATTTTGAAAAAGGGGAGAGATATTTTCAAAAAAATGAGAGAGAGAGAGTTAGTTAGGTAGTTTTGAAAAAGTTAAGAAACAAACAAAAAGTTAGTTAGTTAGTTGAAACAAATTTTGAAAAGATAAGAAGTTAGGAAGTTAGAAAAGATATTTTGAAAAGATATTTTTGAAAAAGATAAGATAAGAAGATATTTTTGAAAAGATATGGTTGAAATTAGTTTTGAAAAAGATTTGATTTTTAAAATCACAATTAATGACTTGATTCACAAGAAATCACAAGATATGATTCTAGAACTTAAAGTTTGAATTTTTCTTAACAAGCAAGTAACAAACTTCAAATTTTTGAACCAAAACATTAATTGTTTAAGTTATTTTCGAAAATTATGATTTAAAATGAGAAAAAGATTTTTGAAAAATATTTTTGGAATTTTCGAAAATAACTAAGAATTTTAAAAAAGATTTGATTTTTGAAAAAGATTTTGAAAAAGATAAGATTTTCAAATTTGAAAATTTGATTTGACTCATAAGAAACAACTTGATTTTAAAAATTTTTGAAAAAGTCAACTCAATTTTCGAATTTGATGAGAGAAAAAGGGAAAGATATTTTTTTGATTTTGAATTTTTATGATGCAAGAGAAAAACATGAAAATTATGCAATGCATGAAATTTTTAGATCAAAACAATGAATGCATGCAATAATGCTATGAATGTCAAGATGAACACCAAGAACACTTTGAATGTCATGATGAACATCAAGAACATAATTTTGAAAAATCTTTAATGCAAAGAAAACATGCAAGACACCAAACTTAGAATTCTTTAATGCTTACGCACTAAGAATTCAAGAATGCATATGATAAACATGAAAAGACACAAAACAAAAAATCATCAAGATCAAACAAGAAGACTTACCAAGAACAACTTGAAGATCATGAAGAACACTATGAATGCATGAAATTTTCGAAAATTGCAAGATGCATATGCAAGTGACACCAAACTTATAATGTGACTCAAGACTCAAACAAGAAACAAGAATATTTTTTATTTTTATGATTTTATGATTTTTTTAGATTTTTAACTTATATTTTTCGAAAATTATTTAAAAAAAAAAAGAAAAATAAGGATTCAAAATTTTTAATATGAATTCCAGGAATCTTATGCTCTAAAGCTCCAATCAAAGGGTCAGGCATGGCTTAATAGCCAGCCAAGCTTTAGTATGTAACTCAGACATGACACGCCTGACATTCCTTGCATTCAACAGCCAATTGGCTAAGAAAGACAAAGAAGCTCTTCTCTTGAGTATAAGGATTGAGACATGGCTCTACAGCCAGCCAGGATGCAACATATAATTACATGGGCTGGAGTGATTAGTTGAATAACAATCCCAAAGTAGTTTGGGTATGGCTTTACAGCCAGATATGATTCAACATATTTCATGAAACACTAGAATTCATTCTTAAAAATTTTGAAGCCATAGAATAATTTATTTTTGAAAACATTTTTATTTTTTTTCGAAAATAGATGAGAAATTTTTGAAAGATTTTTGAAAATTTTTTTTTTTTGAAAATAAAATAAAAAGAAAATTACCTAATCTGAGCAACAAGATGAACCGTCAGTTGTCCAAACTCAAACAATCCCCGGCAACGGCGCCAAAAACTTGGTGGACGAAATTGTGAACCAGTCTCTTTGTACTTGTGTGAAATTTAATAATTGGCTCTATTTGAATTCACAACTCCGTTCAACTGACCAGCAAGTGTACTGGGTCGTCCAAGTAATAAACCTTACGTGAGTAAGGGTCGAATCCACAGAGATTGTTGGTATGAAGCAAGCTATGGTCACCTTGTAAATCTCAGTCAGGCGGATTAAACATGATACTTGATTAGATTAAAATAAACAAAAAAAGGGGATAGAATACTTATGTAGATTCATTGGTAGGAATTTCAGATAAGCGAGTGGAGATGCTTTTCGTTCCTCTGAACCTCTGCTTTCCTGCTATCTTCATCCAATCAGTCTTACTCCTTTCCATGGCTGGCTTTATGCAAGGGCATCACCGTTGTCAGTGGCTACATCCCCTCCTCTCAGTGAATAATATGCTCACGCACCCTGTCACGGCACGGCTATTCATCTGTCGGTTCTCGATCATGCTGGAATAGGATTCACCCTCCTTTTGCGTCTGTCACTAACGCCCAACAATCGCGAGTTTGAAGCTCGTCACAGTCATTCAATCATTGAATCCTACTCGGAATACCACAGACAAGGTTTAGACTTTCCGGATTCTCTTGAATGCCGCCATCATTCTAGCGTACGCCACGAAGATTCTGATTAGGAGATCTAAGAGATATTCATTCTAGCTTAATTCATGTAGAACAGAAGTGTTCGTCAGGCACGCGTTCATAAGGGAGAAGGATGATGAGCGTCACATAATCATCACCTTCATCACGTTCTTGGGTGCGAATGGATATCTTAGAAGCGAAATAAGATGAATTGAATGGAAAACAGTAGTACTTTGCATTAATCTTTGAGGAACAGCAGAGCTCCACACCTTAATCTATGGAGTGTAGAAACTCTACCGTTTGAAAATACATAAGTGAAGGTCCAGGCATGGCCGAGATGGCCAGCCCCCTATGATCTAAGAACCAGGCGTCCAAAGATGCCTAATACAATAGTAAGAGGTCCTATTTATAATAAACTAGCTACTAGGGTTTACATGAGTAAGTAATTGATGTACAAATCCACTTCCGGGGCCCACTTGGTGTGTGCTTGGGCTTGGACTTGAGTGTTACACGTGCAGAGGCCATTTGTGGAGTTGAACGCCAGTTTCTGTGCCAGTTTGGGCGTTCAACTCTGGTTTTGGATCCTTTTCTGGCGCTGGACGCCAGATTTGGGCAGAAGGCTGGCGTTGAACGCAAGTTTACGTCGTCAATTCTTGGCCAAAGTATGGACTATTATATATTTCTGGAAAGCCCTGGATGTCTACTTTCCAACGCAATTGGAAGCGCGCCATTTCGAGTTCTTTAGCTCCAGAAAATCCACTTTGAGTGCAGGGAGGTCAGAATCCAACAGCATCAACAGTCCTTTTTCAACCTCTGAATCTGATTTCTGCTCAAGTCCCTCAATTTCAGCCAGAAAATACCTGAAATCACAGAAAAACACACAAACTCATAGTAAAGTCCAGAAATGTGAATTTAACACAAAATCTATTAAAAACATCCCTAAAAGTAACCAGATTCTACTAAAAACATACTAAAAACAATGCCAAAAAGCGTATAAATTATCCGCTCATCACAACACCAAACTTAAATTGTTGCTTGTCCCCAAGCAACTGAAAATCAAGTAGGATAAAAAGAATAGAATATACTATAAATTCCAAACTATCAATGAAACATAGCTCCAATCATATGAGCGGGACTTATAGCTTTTTGCCTCTTGAATAGTTTTGGCATCTCACTTTATCCATTGAGGTTCAAAATGATTGGCATCTATAGGAACTCAGAGTTCAGATAGTGTTATTGATTCTCCTAGTTCAGTATGATGATTCTTGAACACAGCTATTTTATGAGTCTTGGCCGTGGCCCTAAGCACTTTGTTTTCCAGTATTACCACCGGATACATAAATGCCACAGACACATAATTGGGTGAACCTTTTCAGATTGTGACTCAGCTTTGCTAAGGTCCCCAATTAGAGGTGTCCAGGGTTCTTAAGCACACTCTTTGTTTTTGCTTTGGACCTTGACTTTAACCGCTCAGTCTCAAGTTTTCACTTGACACCTACACGCCACAAGCACATGGTTAGGGACAGCTTGGTTTAGCCGCTTAGACCAGGATTTTATTCCTTTAGGCCCTCCTATCCACTGATGCTCAAAGCCTTGGGATCCTTTTTATTTGCCCTTGCCTTTTGGGTTTAAGGGTTATTGGCTTTTTCTTTTTCTTTCTATTTTTTTTTTCGCCCTTTTTTTTTTTTCTGCAAGCTTTGTTCTTTGCTGCTTTTTCTTGCTTCAAGAATCATTTTTATAATTTTTCAGATTATCAAATAACATGTCTCCTAGTCATCATTCTTTCAAGAGCCAACATATTTAACATTCTTAAACAACAACTTCAAAAGACATATGCACTGTTCAATCATACATTCAGAAAACAAGAAGCATTGTCACCACATCAATATAATTAAACTAAGTTCAAGGATAAATTCGAAACTCATGTACTTCTTGTTCTTTTAAATTAAAACAGTTTTTCATTTAAGAGAGGTGATGGATTCATAGGACATTTATAACTTTAAGACAAAGTTACTACTACTAATGATCATGTAATGAAGGCACAATCATAGATAAGCACATAACATAGAAAACGACAAACAGAGAAGGCAAGAACAAGGAATGAATCCACCTTAGTGATGGTGGCGTTTCCTTCTTGAGGAACCAATGATGTCCTTGAGCTCTTCTATGTCTCTTCCTTGTCTTTGTTGCTCCTCCTTCATTGCTTTTAGATCTTCTCTGATTTCATGAAGGATGATGGAGTGCTCTTGATATTCCACCCTTAGTTGCTTCCAATAATTGTGTGGAAGAAAATGTATCCCTTGAGGTATCTCAGGGATCTCTTGATTTGCAGTCAAATGTTCTACCACTGAGCTATAGATCCTTTACATAATTGTTTTACCACACCAAACTTAGAATGTTGCTCGCCCTCGAGCAAAAGAAGAAGGAATAGATGAAGAAGAAGATGTGGAAATAAAAACTAGGATTATGAGGAGGTAAAGTGGGGATCCTGTGGGGTCCACAGATCTGAGATGATCCTGTGGTGTCCACAGATCCTGAGGTGTCAAGGCATTTACATCCCTGCACCAATTTAGGCATGCAAAATGCCCTTGCACACAACTCTGGGCGTTCAGTGCCAGGTTGGTGCCCCTTTTGGGCGTTCAACGCCCCTTTGCTGCCATTTCTGGCGTTGAACGCCAGAACCATGCTTGTTCTGGGCGTTCAGCGCCAGGATGCTCCCATTCTGGGCGTTCAGCACCAGAACTATGCTCTGTTCTGGCGTTTGAACGCCAGACAGATGCTCCTCCAGGGTGTGATTTTTCTTCTGCTGTTTTTGATTCTGTTTTCAATTTTTATATTTATTTTGTGACTCCACATGATCATGAACCTAAGAAAACATGAAAAACAATAAAAAATTAGATAAACATTGGGTTGCCTCCCAACAAGCGCTTCTTTAATGTCAATAGCTTGACAGTAGGCTCTCATGGAGCCTCACAGATGTGCAGAGCTTTGTTGAGACTCTCCAACACCAAACTTAGAGTTTGGATATGGGAGTTCAACACCAAACTTAGAGTTTGGTTGTGGCCTCCCAACACTAAACTTAGAGTTTGACTGTGGGGGCTCTGGTTGACTCTGCTTGGAGAGAAGCTTTTCCTGCTTCCTCTCCATGGTTGTAGAGGGAGATCCTTGAGTTTTGAATACAAGGGAGTTCTCATTCCATTGAAGGACTATTTCACCTCTGTCAACATCAATCACAGCTCTTGCTGTGGCCAGGAAAGGTCTTCCTAGGATGATGGATTCATCCTCTTCCTTTCCAGTATCCAGGACTATGAAATCAGTAGGTATGTAAAGGCCCTCAATCTTTACTAATACATCTTCTACTTGTCCATAAGCCTGTCTTCTTGAGCTGTCTGCCATCTCTAGTGAGATTTTAGTAGCTTGCACCCCATAGATTCCCAGTTTCTCTATTACAGAGAGGGGTATGAGGTTTATTCCTGAACCAAGGTCACATAGAGCCTTAAAGATCATGGTGCCTATGGTACAAGGGATTATGAACTTTCCAGGATCCTGTCTCTTCTGAGGCAATGTCAGTTGATCCAGATCACTTAGTTCATTGATGAACAAGGGAGGTTCAACTTCCCAAGCATCAATGCCAAATAATTTGGCATTCAGCTTCATGATTGCACCAAGAAACTTGGTAGTTTGCTCTTCAGTAACATCCTCATTCTCTTCAGAAGAGGAGTACTCATCAGAGCTCATGAAGGGCATAAGGAGGTTCAATGGGATCTCTATGGTCTCTAGATGAGCCTCAGAGTCCTTTGATTCCCCAGAGGGAACTCCTTATTGATCACTGGACGTCCCAGGAGGTCTTCCTCCTTGGGATTCACGTCCTCTCCTCTCCTCACAGGTTCGGCCATGGCGCTTATGTCAATGGCCTTGCACTCTCCTTTTGGGTTCTCTTCTGTATTGCTTGGGAGAGTACTAGAAGGGATTTCAGTGATCCTTTTACTCAGCTGGCCCACTTGTGCTTCCAGATTTCTAATGGAAGACCTTGTTTCATTCATGAAACTTACAGTGGCCTTAGATAGATCAGAGACTAGATTTGCTAAATTAGAAGCATTTTGTTCAGAGTTCTCTGTCTGTTGCTGAGTTGATGATGGAAAAGGCTTGCTATTGCTAAACCTGTTTCTTCCACCATTATTAAAGCCTTGTTGGGGCTTCTGATCCTTCCATGAGAAATTTGGATGATTTTTCCATGTTGAGTTATAGGTGTTTCCATAAGGTTCACCTAAATAATTTACCTCTGCTATTGCAGGGTTCTCAGGATCATAGGCTTCTTCTTCAGAAGATGCCTCTTGAGTACTGTCGGATGCAGCTTGCATTCCAGGCAGACTCTGAGAAATCATATTGACTTGCTGAGTCAATATTTTATTCTGAGCCAATATGGCATTCAGAGTATCAACCTCAGGAACTCCCTTCTTCATAGGCGTCCATTACTCACAGGATTCCTTTCAGAAGTGTACATGAACTGGTTATTAGCAACCATGTCAATGAGTTCTTGAGCTTCTGCAGGCGTTTTCTTTAGGTGAATGGATCCACCTGCAGAAGTGTCTAGTGACATCTTGATAGCTCAGATAAACCATCATAGAATATATCCAGGATGGTCCATTCTGAAAGCATGTCAGAAGGACACTTTTTGGTCAACTGTTTGTATCTTTCCCAAGCTTCATAGAGAGATTCACCTTCTTTCTGTCTGAAGGTTTGAACATCAGCTCTAAGCTTGCTCAGCTTTTGAGGAGGAAAGTACTTGGCTAAGAAAGCCGTGACCAGCTTATCCAAGAGTTCAGGCTGTCTTTAGGTTGAGAATCCAACCATAATCTAGCTCTGTCTCTTACAGCAAAAGGGAAAAGCATGAGCCTGTAGACTTCAGGATCTATTCCATTAGTCTTAACAGTATCACATATCTGCAAGAATTCAGTTAAGAACTGAAAAGAATCTTCAGATGGAAGTCCATGAAACTTGCAGTTCTGCTGCATCAGAGAAATTAACTGAGGTTTCAGCTCAAAGTTGTTTGCTCCAATGGCAGGAATGGAGATGCTTCTTCCATGTAAATTGGAATTAGGTGCAGTAAAGTCACCAAGCATCCTCCTTTCATTATTATTATTTTCGCCTGCCATCTCCTCTGCCTGTTCGAAAATTTCTGAAAGGTTTTCTCTAGATTGTTGTATTTTAGCTTTTCTTTAATTTTCTCTTCAGAGTCTTTCAGGTTCTGGATCTGCTTCCACAAGAATGTTCTTATCCTTGCTCCTGCTCATAATACAAGGAAGAATGGACAGAAAAATGATAATAATAATAATAGAGATCCTTTATACCACAGTATAGGGATCCTTTGTAAGTAGAAGAAGAGGGAAGATAAAGGAGTGATTAAAGGAAAAACACAACTGTGAGGATTGGAATGTGAGATGAGATGTAGGATATGAATGAATAAACAGAATGAGATGGGAGAAGAGGGAATTTCGAATTTTATTTTGAAAGAGTTAGTGTTTTTGAAATGTTTTGAAAAGTTTAGTATTTTTTCGATTTTTTTTTATAAATTAAATATTATAATTAAAGAAATTTTGAAAAGGGGAGAGATATTTCGAAAAAATGAGAGAGAGAGAGTTAGTTAGGTAGTTTTGAAAAAGTTAAGAAACAAACAAAAAGTTAGTTAGTTAGTTGAAACAAATTTTGAAAAGATAAGAAGTTAGGAAGTTAGAAAAGATATTTTGAAAAGATATTTTGAAAAAGATAAGATAAGAAGATATTTTTGAAAAGATATGGTTGAAATTAGTTTTGAAAAAGATTTGATTTTTAAAATCACAATTAATGACTTGATTCACAAGAAATCACAAGATATGATTCTAGAACTTAAAGTTTGAATTTTTCTTAACAAGCAAGTAACAAACTTCAAATTTTTGAACCAAAACATTAATTGTTTAAGTTATTTTCGAAAATTATGATTTAAAATGAGAAAAAGATTTTTGAAAAATATTTTGGAATTTTCGAAAATAACTAAGAATTTTAAAAAGATTTGATTTTTGAAAAAGATTTTGAAAAGATAAGATTTTCAAATTTGAAAATTTGATTTGACTCATAAGAAACAACTTGATTTTAAAAATTTTTGAAAAAGTCAACTCAATTTTCGAATTTGATGAGAGAAAAAGGGAAAGATATTTTTTTGATTTTTGAATTTTTATGATGCAAGAGAAAAACATGAAAATTATGCAATGCATGAAATTTTTAGATCAAAACAATGAATGCATGCAATAATGCTATGAATGTCAAGATGAACACCAAGAACACTTTGAATGTCATGATGAACATCAAGAACATAATTTTGAAAAATCTTTAATGCAAAGAAAACATGCAAGACACCAAACTTAGAATTCTTTAATGCTTACGCACTAAGAATTCAAGAATGCATATGATAAACATGAAAAGACACAAAACAAAAAATCATCAAGATCAAACAAGAAGACTTACAAGAACAACTTGAAGATCATGAAGAACATATGATGCATGAAATTTCGAAATTGCAAGATGCATATGCAAGTGACACCAAACTTATAATGTGACTCAAGACTCAAACAAGAACAAGAATATTTTTATTTTTATGATTTTATGATTTTTTTAGATTTTTAACTTATATTTTTCGAAAATTATTTAAAAAAAAAAGAAAATAAGGATTCAAATTTTTAATATGAATTCCAGGAATCTTATGCTCTAAAGCTCCAATCAAAGGGTCAGGCATGGCTTAATAGCCAGCCAAGCTTTAGTATGTAACTCAGACATGACACGCCTGACATTCCTTGCATTCAACAGCCAATTGGCTAAGAAAGACAAAGAAGCTCTTCTCTTGAGTATAAGGATTGAGACATGGCTCTACAGCCAGCCAGGATGCAACATATAATTACATGGGCTGGAGTGATTAGTTGAATACCAATCCCAAAGTAGTTTGGGTATGGCTTTACAGCCAGATATGATTCAACATATTTCATGAAACACTAGAATTCATTCTTAAAAATTTTGAAGCCATAGAATAATTTATTTTTGAAAACATTTTTATTTTTTTTCGAAAATAGATGAGAAATTTTGAAAGATTTTTGAAAATTTTTTTTTTTTGAAAATAAAATAAAAAGAAAATTACCTAATCTGAGCAACAAGATGAACCGTCAGTTGTCCAAACTCAAACAATCCCCGGCAACGGCGCCAAAAACTTGGTGGACGAAATTGTGAACCAGTCTCTTTGTACTTGTGTGAAATTTAATAATTGGCTCTATTTGAATTCACAACTCCGTTCAACTGACCAGCAAGTGTACTGGGTCGTCCAAGTAATAAACCTTACGTGAGTAAGGGTCGAATCCACAGAGATTGTTGGTATGAAGCAAGCTATGGTCACCTTGTAAATCTCAGTCAGGCGGATTAAACATGATACTTGATTAGATTAAATAAACAAAAAAGGGGATAGAATACTTATGTAGATTCATTGGTAGGAATTTCAGATAAGCGAGTGGAGATGCTTTTCGTTCCTCTGAACCTCTGCTTTCCTGCTATCTTCATCCAATCAGTCTTACTCCTTTCCATGGCTGGCTTTATGCAAGGGCATCACCGTTGTCAGTGGCTACATCCCCTCCTCTCAGTGAATAATATGCTCACGCACCCTGTCACGGCACGGCTATTCATCTGTCGGTTCTCGATCATGCTGGAATAGGATTCACCCTCCTTTTGCGTCTGTCACTAACGCCAACAATCGCGAGTTTGAAGCTCGTCACAGTCATTCAATCATTGAATCCTACTCGGAATACCACAGACAAGGTTTAGACTTTCCGGATTCTCTTGAATGCCGCCATCATTCTAGCGTACGCCACGAAGATTCTGATTAGAGATCTAAGAGATATTCATTCTAGCTTAATTCATGTAGAACAGAAGTGTTCGTCAGGCACGCGTTCATAAGGGAGAAGGATGATGAGCGTCACATAATCATCACCTTCATCACGTTCTTGGGTGCGAATGGATATCTTAGAAGCGAAATAAGATGAATTGAATGGAAAACAGTAGTACTTTGCATTATCTTGAGGAACAGCAGAGCTCCACACCTTAATCTATGGAGTGTAGAAACTCTACCGTTTGAAAATACATAAGTGAAGGTCCAGCATGGCCGAGATGGCCAGCCCCTATGATCTAAGAACCAGGCATCCAAAGATGCCTAATACAATAGTAAGAGGTCTATTTATAATAAACTAGCTACTAGGGTTTACATGAGTAAGTAATTGATGTACAATCCACTTCCGGGGCCCACTTGGTGTGTGCTTGGCTTGGACTTGAGTGTTACACGTGCAGAGGCCATTTGTGGAGTTGAAGCCAGTTTCTGTGCAGTTTGGGCGTTCAACTCTGGTTTTGGATCCTTTCTGGCGTGGACGCCAGATTTGGGCAGAAGGCGGCGTTGAACGCCAGTTTACGTATAATTCTTGCCAAAGTATGGACTATTATATATTGCTGGAAAGCCTGGATGTCTACTTTCCAACGCAATTGAACGCGCCATTTCAGTTCTTAGCTCCAGAAAATCACTTATG